>NC_134708.1:54307473-54422473 GCF_043290135.1 Rhipicephalus microplus
TATATACCTTCCTCTTGAGGGATAGTGGCAATCTACCTGTCATAATTTGAGAGTGCTTGCCGAATGTGCTCCACCCCATTCTTATTCTTCTAGTTACTTCAATCTCGTGGTTCGGCTCTGCGGTTATTACCTGCCCTAAGTAGACATAGTCTTTTACAACTTCAAGTGCACTATTACCTATCTCGAAGCGCTGCTCTTTGCCGAGGTTGTTGTACATTACTTTCGTTTTCTGCAGATTAATTTTAAGACCCACTTTTCTGCTCTCCTTGTCTAACTCCGTAATCATGAGTTGCAATTCGTCCCCCGAGTTACTCAGCAATGCAATGTCATCGGCGAAGCGCAGGTTACTAAGGTATTCTCCATTGACTCTTATCCCTAACTGTTCCCATTCTAGGCTTCTGAAAACCTCCTGTAAGCACGCGGTAAACAGCATTGGGGAAATTGTGTCCCCTTGCCTTACACCCTTCTTGATTGGTATTCTGTTGCTTTCTCTATGAAGCACTATGGTAGCAGTTGATCCCCTGTAGATTTCTTCCAGAATGTTTATATATACTTCATCTACGCCCTGATTCCGCAGTGTTTGCATGACGGCTGATATTTCTACTGAATCAAACGCCTTCTCGTAATCTATGAAGGCTATGTATAGTGGTTGGTTATACTCTGAGCATTTCTCTATTACCTGATTGATAGTATGAATGTGGTCAATTGTTGAGTAGCCTGTTAGAAATCCTGCTTGTTCCTTTGGTTGATTGAATTCTAATGTTTTCTTTACTCTGTTAGCAATTACCTTTGTAAATAGCTTGTATACTACAGAGAGCAAGCTGATCGGCCTGTAATTCTTCAAGTCCTTGTCATCTCCTTTCTTATGTATTAAGGTGATGTTAGCGTTCTTCCAAGACTCTGGTACTCTTCCCGCCAGGAGACACCTCGTAAACAGGGTGGCTAGTTTTTCTAACACAATCTGTCCTCCATCTTTCAGCAGATCTGATGTTACCTGATCCTCACCAGCAGCTTTGCCCCTTTGCATGCTCTCCAAAGCTTTTCTGACTTCTTCTATCATTACTGGTGGGGTGTAATCTGGGTTACTGCTAGTTCTTATAGTATTAAGGTCGTGGTTGTCTCGGCTACTGTACAGATCCCTGTAAAACTCCTCCGCTATCTTAACTATCCTATCCATATTGGTAGTTATTTTGCCTTCTTTGTCCCTTAGTGCATACATCCGACTTTTGCCTATCCCAAGTTTACTCTTCAATGCTTTGACACTTCCTCCGTTTTTCAGAGCGTGTTCAATTCTCTCCATGTTATACCTTCTTACATCGCATACTTTACGTCTATTAATCAACTTCGAAAGCTCTGCCAGTTCTATTTTGTCTGTTGTACTTGACACTTTTATGATTTGACGCTTCTTAATTAGGTTCTCCGTTTCCTGTGAAAGCTTGCCAGTGTCCTGTCTAACTACCCTGCCTCCCACTTCCACTGCACACTCCATAATGATACTCGTCAGATTATCATTCATTGTATCTACGCTAAGGTTGGTTTCCTCACTGAGAGCCGAGTACCTGTTCTGCAGTGACACTCTGAATTCCTGTACTTTCCCTCTCAGTGCTAGCTGATTGATTGGCTTCTTGCGTATCAAGTTCTGTCGTTCCTTCTTCAAGTCTAGGCGAATTCGAGACCGTACCATTCTATGGTCACTGGATCGTACCTTGCCAATCACTTCCACATCCTGCACAATTCCAGGGTGTGCACTCATTATAAAGTCTATTTCGTTCTTATTTTCGCCATTAGGGCTCCTCCATGTCCACTTGCGGTTTTCTCGTTTTCGGTAGAAGGTATTCAAAATCCGTAAATTATTGCGTTCTGCGAATTCTACTAGTAGCTCTCCTCTGGCGTTTCTAGTACCGATGCCATAATCTCCTACTGCCTGGTCTCCAGCCTGCTTCTTCCCTACCTTTGCATTAAAGTCGCCCATCACTATAGTATACTGTGTTTTTACCTTACTCATTGCCGATTCCACGTCTTCATAGAAGCTTTCAACTGAAGCGTCATCATGGCTGGATGTAGGCGCGTAAGCCTGTACTACCTTCATCTTGTATCTTTTATTCAGTTTAATTACGATACCTACCACCCTTTCATTAATGCTATAGTATTCCTCTATGTTGCCAGCTATGTTTCTGTGAATGAGGAACCCCACTCCCAGTTCTCTTCTGTCTGCCAAGCCCCTGTAGCAAAGGACGTGCCCATTCTGTAGCACCGTATAGGCCTCATCTGTCCTCCTAACCTCACTGAGCCCTATTATATCCCATTTAACACCCTCTAGCTCCTCGAATAGTACAGCTAGACTTCCCTCACTAGATAAGGTTCTAGCGTTAAACGTTGCCAAGTTCAGGTTCCAATGGCGGCCTGTCCGGATCCAGAGATTCTTAGCACCCTCTGCTGCGTTGCAGATCTGACCGCCGCCGTGGTCAGTTGCTTCGCAGCTGCTGGGGACTGAGGGCCGTGAGTTATTTGACGTAATCATGTGGGAGGTAGTGGCCAGATACTGCACCAGGGTGGCCAATCCTTCTCTGGTGAGGGAGTGCGTTCTCGGCGGTGTTTGCCGGTAAGGCCGCACCCCAGGCCTCTTAATGCAGTTCCATCAGCACGCGGATTTTTTTTTTAATCCGGTTGGGAACTGCGCGGTACCGGGATTTGAACCACAGACCTCTTGCATGCGAGGCGGATGCTCTAACCACTACGCCATCGCCGCATCAAATGAATACGACCACTCAACAGAACGAAGCAGTTTTCGTACTGTCCTTTCTACCAACCCGAAATGATCGCAGTGAGACCACAGCAAACTCACAAACCACTTCCTGATGTCTGTTGAGATAACGCACGTGACCGCACTCGTGCCTCATAGTACTTACTTTGCGTTAGTAGAGACTCTCATTGCTTAGGCGCACTTGCTACACTTGTACTAATTTTCAGTGAACCACATATAATCAAAGTTGACCACTGCGCGGTGCGCGTGACATAAATTTTGCACAAAAAGGGCTCTAAAGATGATAAGAGAAAGCTTGAAAATATACCGTCATAACTTAGACCTCAGATATTTTGCATCAATAAACCGCACTGCTTTACTTTGTGTTGTATTATCATTTGTATTGCATTTTGCACAAATTATTAGGAAACCGGTGGACTGTGCCTTCCCCCCCCCCCCTTAGTACTGAGCTTTGTTTGTGTGTACAATCTAATGTTCTGTTGAAGCATCAAGACGATGCCTTTTCGTAATGAGGCATTGGCACGTGGGCTGCTTTCTTCTTATGATTTATCTTTCAAGCCCATTACACGTGTTGCTACTGGACTGCGCAAACCCTGCGCGAATGTTTGCGAACATTCCAGATTAATTTAAAATTTTTCATTTGGCTGGAACACGTTGTGACAGAGGTGGTGGTGGCGGTGGTGGTTGTTTATCAATTAAGCCCTTGTGAGTCGTCCGTTCATGGTTCGACTTCAACATCCGTGCATCGCTCTTATATTCGGTTGAACGGCGACACGTATATGCGTCGTCAGCGCAAGCATAGCCAGACTGGAATGCTCCGAGGATTAGCTCCCAGAGGTGCAAAAAAAACTACTTCATTGAGGAGCTAACGCACAAGCTCATAGGGCTTAGATTTAGAATTTAGGATGTTGTTAGTTGCCGACGAAAAGTAAATGAGTGACCTCACTTAGGATGGAGTAAACAGTTGGGCTAAATCGTGGAGAAACAGCTAATGTATCCCGACTGGCGTCTTTCACTGGTCCTATCCGTTTCAAATTAGGCACCAGGATATTTCTCTGAAATTATATATATATAAATATATATATATATATATATATATATATATATATATATATATATATATATATATATATATATATATATATATATATATATATATATATATATATATATATATATATATATATATATATATATATAGGCAGGCATGGTGGTTGAGTGGCCGTAGCGTTGCATATAGGTCCAATAGATCCTCCGTGAGCGGTCACAACGTGGTTTATTTCGACGTTTCGGCCTAGAGTCTGGCTTTCATCAGGATTAAAGATACAGTTTGTAGACAGTATAAAGCTGAGCACCAACAATCTGTACGAATCCTGATGAAGGCCAGACTCTAGGCCGAAACGTCGAAATAAACCACGTTGTGACCGCTCACGGAGGATATACTGGACTATATATATATATATATATATATATATATATATATATATATATATGGTGTTACGGGAATATCCCTCCGACACGATTGTTCCTTGTAACATCATGCATGGATTCTTGTAGCATACTTGGTCTGTACTCTGAAAGACCTCGCCGGCACCTCGAAAGAAAAAAAAAAAGAACTAAGGAAGACCTTGGCCTTCCATGAAAGTGGCACATGGTGACAGCAGCATCCACAGTTCAGCGTTCGATTGAAATCCAATATCGAGCCTCACTTACGTGAACGCTCGTTTGGTTGCACAGCACTAGTCGCAAGGCCGCGTGAAGGCTGTCTGTGCCGTAACATAACTGCTCAGCGCCGTCATTCGCTCGGATATGCCGAGGTTCTGTGTAACGCTTGTCATCTGGCCTTCGCTTCAGGCAGATTGCTCTGGGCTCAGCAGACGTATGCATCCGACAGATGCGAAGTGCTACATGGAAACATTCTTTATTTATTTATTTGTAAACGACAAATGGAAAAGGTGTGTGCCTTCATGGACGTATTAGCTATTTCGTCTACCAAACGAATCATGCAATATTTACACAATTAAAATAAAAAAAAAGCATGAAAGAAGTCATGCAGTAGAGCCAGCGGCGTAGACAGATAATGGTGCACTCACTTGTCCATGCCTCCTGCCCCTGAAGTTTTTTCCCCATAGATTAACTAACGAAAAAGGATTATATCATAGAGGTGCCCCTCCCGAAAAAACTTCTGCCGATGCCCCTGCGCTGAGTGAAACGCAAGGCGCGAGAAAACAGTACAATGCAACTTAATTTAACTGTTGCGATTTTCTTTATCTGTACCTCTTGGCTTTGATGTGTTACACCTGCTGCATCTCTCACGATTATTCTCCCGTGACAGCCCCGAAATTCTGCATTCGACATACCAAGGGTATCGAGGACCATGCAAAATCAAAATGAAAAATCATTCATAAGCGCTTAGTTGAGGCCCGGCAAGTAAGCAAAAAGTATAAAAGTCTTGCTCCTTATAAACTAATAAAAAATCACAGAAAAGTGCCCGAGAGATCCCGTGCTGCGATTTGAAAACGCCGAGGGCCATGCCTATAGCGCCTACTACACAACGAACCCCAGGAGGGTTCTTGACGTTTCTTTCTGGGAAGGTGAACGTTAATTTATATTGAGATGTAGGCTCGGCGTCTTTTTGAAGAACTAAAGGAACTGAAGGAAAAAAAAAAGAAAACCAAGAAGCGCTTCATAGTATTCATCGTCATACTTCTGTCATTATCACTGATGACGTGATGTGATTCGCGAGAATTGAATAAGTTCTGAGTGTTCGGCTTGCAGATCTTCGTTTAGGACTTGCAACCTCACCGGGGATACACCGGATAAAAGCAGTGAAGAAATAAAGAGAGAGAAAGAAAGAGAGAGAGAGAAAGTAGCAAGCTAGCTATGGAGCTACCAGTAAGCGACTGTTTCTACAGAATTAATAACACAAATATTAAGAATAGTGAGAGTCTAATACTGTGAATATGGCTTAAACAATAAACAGAAGCGTAGGCGAGAATGCTTTTCACTTTTAACATAAAGCACAGCACACACACACAGTGAGGCGGCAAAATCCCTGACGTCTTCGTCGGAAAAAAAAAACGCCGTCGTTGCCACTTTGCAATTCAGATGAAGAGAAATTTTTCTCTTCTTTCTCTCTCACCTTCATACAAGGCCTTTGCTGTGCAGTTGCCCCCTGAAAATTGATAAAGATAGGAAGGAGGATTTTGGAATATCCGAGAAACGTTTTAGTTTTTGACAACGCTGACGCCGAGCCGATATGCGGAGTAAAGAGGAAACGCTTACGAAAGCGAGCCTCGAGCGTATATGCACAGGTAGACGTGGTCGAGGGCGCAGGTTTTTACGGCTCTACACGAAAACGCCGCGTACGCTCGAAATCAGAAGCGAGCTATACAGTCAGTCGGTTGCTTCGGCGAGATATGGTAAGAGAGGCAGAAATTGGCGACGAAGTAAATAAGAAAGGAAATAAAGTAATCACTAAATAAAAAAAGAAAGAGGAAAAAAAAAGAAACAGACGAAGGAAGAAACAGAGAACGAAAGAAAGTAAGAACTCGAAAAAGCGACTAAGACACAAATAAAGGAATGAAGAAAGCGAGGAAAAGAAAGCAGAAAAGAACGAAAAGAAAAGAACAACGAAAAAAAATAATTCAGTTAAAAAGCAAGATAAAGACAGGAATAAAAAAGAGTAGAAAAAGATAGAAATATATAAAGTGAGCGAATAGAGCGATAAAACGAAAGAGAGAAAAAAAGAAAAACGAAAGACAGACAAACAGAAAGAGAGAAAGAAAGAAAGAAAGACAGAAAGAAAGGAAGAAAGAAAGAAAAAAAGGCGAGCTTGGCGTTAAGCTACGATACTGTGTCTGTCTTTGGTAATCGCCTTCATACGTGCATATCAGGTTGCCGAGATGTTACACTCTGATCGAGTTTTTTTTTCTCTTGTATGTACACGAGAACCAAATCGAAGTCAAGTAGAGTAAAGGAAAAGCCATAAGAAGGGCGCCCGGAATTGAATGCAACGGAATTGAAAAGCTAGACAGAAGAGAAAATCTGTATAGGGGACAAAACGATCGCGGAGTAAGCAATCGTTTAGACGGGAAAGAGCCAGAACAATCGTGAAAAAAAAAAGGAAATTACAAAAGGTAAGCCTGGCAAGAAGAGCTCCGAACGAGTCCTCAATACTATTTACGCCACACGTCAGAGTTGATGTGAACGAGTGAGCGAGTGAGAGGGAGAGACTCGGCGGAACATCAAAGAAATGAAGGCCGGCTATTCACTTTAGTGCGATGGTGAGAGAGAGAAGAAGATACCGAAGAAAAAGAGAACACCGAAAGAAAAAAGATGGCCGTGAGATAGTGGACGACGTCATAAAGGTGCTTGAACCGCGATGTGCGTGCGATGTAGAAAAATAAATAGGCACGACCCCAACGTGACGATGACGATCCGCAAATCGAAAGGTGCGGAGGCTCTGTGGAAGGGAGATGGCATCGGCGTGTATTCAGAGAAAAGAAAAAATAGCAAAGATGTGACGACCGAGAATCAGTGAAGAGAAACTAAGAATAAGAGAGAATGGAATAGAATCGGAGGTGACGTGCAAGCGTTAAACGGCAGGGCAACACACACACACACACACACACACACACACACACACACACACACACACACACACACACACACACACACACACACACACATATATATATATATATATATATATATATATATATATATATATATATATATATATAGTGGAAAAGACTACCGGTGTAAGTGGTGTGTCTGCCGGGGGGCGAACCGGGCACTTGAGAGGCACTTTTTGTTTAAGTTGGCGGTTTTGTTTCTGTTTTCGTGTAGTTTTCGCATAGTTTTATTTACAGTTGCATAGAAGGCTGTCTGTCGTATCATCAAGACTCATCATTGGCACTGTCAGCGAAAAAAGGAGGAAGTACGGGCCGTTGCTCACGAGACAAGCTTTTTTGTACCGTTGGTCTTTCTTTCTTTCTTTCTTCCTTTCTTTCTTTCTTTCTTTCTATCTTTCTTTGAGTTGTCGATGGAACAGGAATACGAAAGTCGAACAACAGCAAGGATAAGGAAAGAGGATATGAGGTAAACGTTCATGGCGCCATAGAGCTAGGCTGCCGTTACTGCTGCTTCAGCGATCGTTAATGTGGGAACGGGCCGGCGGCCGAGCCGCGGCGATACTGGCATAAAAAGAAATAAATGAAATGACGGGAAAGATGACAGTGCGAATAAAGGACGAAGAAATGAGGAGACGTCAGTCGAGCCAGTGTCGCGATTGGAAGATAAACGGCACGAAAGAGGCGGGCCTGCCACTCGGCTATTGACTTTTCGTCTGATGCAGCATCTGCGATGCGGTATGTGTGCCATTTTCTATGGAACCCCCTCCCCCCTTTCCTATTCCATCCTTTGCCGACTGTGAACCTCCGTGGGCCGGGTTCTTTGACTCTTGCATATGATTTGGGTTTCTCTTTATAGGGCTCGTACGGTAGTCCGTTAGTTTCAGTTGTACCTCTTATTGCTTTTAGTAGAGCATTATTTCGTATTTGGCTTTGGTTGTTGGCTTACGGGTTGCGAGCGACTGCGCAGATAATAATCTATACGATGACACAGGTGATTCAGAGGTCACTATGGTAGGGTCGAGAGGGATCTGCGGTTATTTGAATGAGTGTACGTGAATTGACCACTGGAAATTCAGCTGCGCACGAAAGTTCCAACTACATCATACAAAAGTTGTGTTCTTACCCAGAAAAAAAAGTTATTGTCATTGCTGCCGTCGTTCTTGTTTATTTTTTTTCTGTGGTGCTGGTCGAAAAGCCGTAACGTTTTTGTTGCAGTCGAATGATCAGCATCATTTATCGTCCCTTGAAAGATTCCTGTTATGGTATTACGTAATGTGGGAAATGAAGTGTGTGTTCAAAGGCATTAATAGTGGTATGGTAGTTACTATACAAAAATATTGAAGATTGGGCAATAGTTGGTAAGGTTGTATGCTTAGGTATCGTGCGAAATCGATCAAGACGGAGTAAAACAGAAGGGTCATGCACGAGCACTCTCTCGAAACTGAAGAAAAACATTACTACGAGAACACTTGAAGGTAACAAAGAAATATATACGTATCAACCATTGCACATAATTGTTAAAAATGGTTCAGAAAAGAAACACTGCGCATCAACTAACGTCAGACGTGCTGAATAAATCGGTTAAACGTTTTGTCGGTAAGCTTTTTGACAACAATCACTGAGTTACGCCTGCGTCATCCATTCAGTTAAAGTGGAATGCCTCTATTGCGCACGCTCTTTTGCGCTCGGAAAATAATAATATTAAAAAAACACTGCCCAAGCACTCCGTGCAAATGGTTTATCAGCGGAAGCTGAAACGTGTGGCACCAGTTTTAGCAGTGGATTCAACTCGACGTGGTACTGAAGCGTGTCACAATTACTGGTTATCTGTTTGTGCTTCCTTTTGATATTAGTCGCACATTTCGCTCCGGTTGATCACAGTCTTTATCTAACATGCCCTACATAGTAAGACGGTAAGTTGGGGCAGTTGGTTAGGATCTATCGTGAACTTACTTACGGCGCAACACCAGAAAAAAAAATACAGGACAAGGAAGGAGCAAAAGAGAAAAAAGCAGCGCCGTCTTTTCTTTCTCTTTTGCTCCTTCCCTGTCCTGTGCTTTTTCTGGTGTTGCGCTGTAAGTAAGTTCACGATGCCCTGCATAGTGTCTCGCATGAACACGGTCATTGAGCAGTGTAATGAGTGGTTAAATGCGCTTCGCAATGCGTTAATCACAGTTGCGGTTATCGAACCACAGGCGGTCATAGACATCGCAGCTGAAGCCAGTGTACCGCTGAAGAAACTCTCACCGAAAGCGGCGCTCGTCCGAAGCCAACTCGGCGGGGAGGTCTCAGAAGAGACTGTTGGGCGTGGGCTCGGCGCCACGGCTGTGACGACGTCATTCACAACGCAACTAATGGCGCGCGCACTTGGGAACGAGTTAACTGATAACACAGCCAATGGAGACTGCGCATGACACCGCGGCCGAACGGATTGTCGTTTCTTCTGGCCATATACAGCTTCCGCTACACAAACAGTATACACTTTTGAAGTTCAAAATCGAAACATAAAGTCAGTATACCTGGCCGTATTACTGACACCGCAAAAGAGCTGCACAACTTGTAGACACGAAGCAACAGTGCACTAGAGGCACATTCACTCATAATAACGGTATCAGTGGCCTAACGGCCTCAGACCACGATGTGATCGTGGGGGACGACGTATAGCTGAGTGCTCTCGAAATTTCGACCATCTGGTGTTTTTTTTTTTTGCGTGCGCTCATACCGCACATTACGCGGGCTTCTAGTGTATCACCTCCATCGAACTGCGACTGCCGCAGCCGGCATAAAACCGGTCAGCTTCGGGTCAGCACTGCAGCACCGGAACCACCGCACCAACGTGACGGGCATAGACTGAGGGTTGTAAAAACGTGAAGGTGCTTGCATGAACTCATCGGAATCCCGTTCTTTAAATTACCCTGAGGTATGGCACGCTTCATGATCTAGTAGCAGCAGGCAGGAAACATTTTTTAGGGGCGAAGCTCCTTAAGGCGTGGGTGGGTAGTCACCTGTATGCATGCATGTATGTAGTAACCACCTCACAGCTTATCCACGGAGTGAATAATGACGAGTGGGGCGAAGCTTGGGGGGTTTTATCGACAAACTGTGAATCACGCGCTGGCAGCGTTCATCCATCGTCTGTCTTTGTTTGACGCATGAACGAACGCACAGACGGACGGGTGGACGCATAGACGGACGCACGTATACCGACGAACGCATGGACGAACGCACGGACGCACGGATGGAAGCGCGGATAGACTAACGGACGCTTCGTCTCAGTCATCATCATTTACTCCGTGAATATGCTGTGACTTTTTAAGGGTTTAGGTGTGCTGTATGAATTCGGGGCAGAAGAAGCGTGCTGTGGTAGAAGCATACTTCAGAAATGCGTACCATAGAAGTGTGTGTACCACAGAAGCGTACTGCTGTGGTACACAGAAGCCGATGTGCCCGCTTTGTTTGACGTTGTACTAACCTCGAAGTCTTTCACACCCTATGACCTTTTTACCATACGTAACCTTGTATAAGAGATGCCTGGTTCTCTCGACCACAGGTGTTTCCTCCAGGAAAATGTGATCCCAGAGAGAAAGTATTCTGGCCGACAGTTGCATGCCCAGACGTATACCTGCCACGATTAATTTCAGTGCTGAATGTACACAGTTCAGATGCAGTTCTATTAAGTTCATATCTTCACGTAAGATGTGCGTGGAAGTACAGATGAAATCCTATTTAATGAAGTAATCGGGGCTCTCGCAATGTTTAATAGAATCGGGAAGTTCGTAAAATAGAGGAAGATATTTTGCGGTCCTCCTCCTCCGAGGAGGAATAAACGTTTATTTTCGAAACAGTGTAGCGGTGTAGGTTCTGCGTTCACCTTAGGTGGGAGGTTTCCTCATTGCAAGAACCCTCTTGCCTTCACTGCCTCCTTGGCCTTCACGACAAGACGTCGTTGTTCATACAGGTCCTCCAATGCGAGCTTGGCCTCCGAAGTTTGAAATTGTAACTTACCGGGAGTGGCAAAAAACGGCGGTACTCTGTTTGTCACTAAGTCACACCTGCGCGCATGAAGAGTCCGTGTGTAGCTTGAGCATGAATTTTCCCCATGTCGGTACAGCTGAAGTAGTAGGTCGGTGATCTAAAGGGCAAAATTGGAGCACAAGCGCTCCGCATATTGGTTGGGACAGGATGGGACCCCACAGTGAAATACGTACAGGCTGTGACTTGGGCACCGGGGCACGAGGGCGTGACAGGAAACCTGCGCGCGGACGAGGCGGCTCGAGGCTTCACAAATCACCGAGCCACTCAAGCCAATGCAAGTGATGACCCTACACCCCTGGACCCTTGTTTCACAACAATTTTAAAGTACTACAAAGAAATTAGGCAGCTGTATCCACGTTCTCACAGAAAGCTCAGCGCTGTGGAGGCAACAGCGCTAAGAAAAATGCAGACTAACACTTACATAAACCTGCACATTCTTCACCTGATCTACCCCGCGGCGTACAGAGATATATGCCCGTGGTGTGGAGCCACTCCAACACTCTTTCACATCGCGTGGGAGTGTGCAGAGCACGACGAAGAGCACGACACCACTGGCACGTGGGAGGAATGGGAAGCGCTGCTGTCTAGCCCAGCCCTAGTGGATCAGCTGCGACTGATTCAAAGAGCTGAACGGATGGCTCACGCCAGTGGGGCCCTGGAATAGGGGCACGACCCTGCCGGACAGACTTCGCTGTCCACCCCGTATATCCCTCGGGGCACTGGAGTTCAAGCCGGTCTGGATTATGTATATAATAAAGTTTTGTACTAGTACTACTACTACCAGGTCACGTGAAGCTATAACAAGCTGCTGATATCAGTGAAATGGTCGCTTTACAACTACAATGCAGCACCATCAACAGCCACACATGCTAACTATATCATCAGTTCGAGCGGACCTTCATAGATGCTTTGCCTATCCAGGAACGCGGAACTCTACGGCATATCGAGCGCGCGCAAGAGGCGCTCATCGGCGTCTGCCATACGCAATACGCATCCCACAAGAACGCTGCTTTAGATGACACCACCTGCAGAGTTCAAGTTAGTGCCGATTGCGTACGACAAAGACGCTGATGGGGGTCCCAGTAGCACGCACTCGCAAGCACTGAAGAGTTTCGCGTTCCTCGATAGGCAAAGCATCACGTATGATGACGTCACCTAGTTAGTGCATGTGGACGCCGGTTGTTTCGCATTGTCCTTTTAGAGCCAGCGTTTCACGACCCCTTTAAGTCAGAATAGGGAAGTTCCAAGCAAACAACCAGTGCTATCGTTCGCAGAAAGCAATAAGTAACAAAAGCCATCACCGTGTTCCTGTGGGACCTTTTGCAGAAACAACATATTCCTACCACCTAGCCCCATTTGATGTGTAGAAGCACTGCAGACTGCGGCGTGTAGACTCGTCACAACAAGTCAAGTGTATATAGACTAAGGTGGCTAGGTGTTTTATTGCGATAGTCATTGCACGTACGAGGAAAAGTCGTCTGTCCAGAAGAAATCGCTGCATTGTTTGTGCATTTGGTTCTGCAAAGCTTTATTTATTCGAGTTTCAGCATCATAGATGCTGACCCTATGGGTACCCGCCGGGAAATGCAATTTTTTTTTTAAATTCAAAGCATTTATTAGCGAACTTCGGCGACTTTGAGCGCATCTATCTATCTATCTATCTATCTATCTATCTATCTATCTATCTATCTATCTATCTATCTATCTATCTATCTATCTATCTATCTATCTATCTATCTATCTATCTATCTATCTATCTATCTATCTATCTATCTATCTATCTATCTATCTATCTATCTATCTATCTATCTATCTATCTATCTATCTATCTATCTATCTATCTATCTATCTATCTATCTATCTATCTATCTATCTATCTATCTATCTATCTATCTATCTATCTATCTATCTATCTATCTATCTATCTATCTATCTATCTATCTATCTATCTATCTATCTATCTATCTATCTATCTATCTATCTATCTATCTATCTATCTATCTATCTATCTATCTATCTATCTATCTATCTATCTATCTATCTATCTATCTATCTATCTATAGAGCCGCCTACGACTTTTAGCTCTGGCCGTCTGGATAATGGCATCGACACCAAACTTGATATGACATAGCATTACTGCATGTCGAACATAACTGACTAGACATACAATGAAAACCATGACATGCCATTAAATTCATGCTTTACATTTCATGGTCTTGCTACTCTTGCGGTTGTTTCATTCACATGATACGTTGCAAAACTGGTATGGTATGACATGACTGCATGGCGAACAGAAGCGACAGACTCTAACATGAAAATCACGACGTGCGTGTCATGTAACAACATGACTACATGCCACGCTCATGATGCGCTGGCGGGCGTTTCGCTAGCTTCACGTATACCAAATTTAGTATTGCATGACGCGAACGACGACGAAGGTAAATGATACGTCCAAACATGATAATGTTGACAGGTGTGTCATGTAAAACATGAGTATATGCTACGCTCGGCGCAATCGCATTTGTTTTGCTAGCTTCATATATACCAATTTTGCTGTCACGAGACGTCAATGAAGGACGAAAGTATATATGACTGATGAAAACATGATAATCATGACACGCTTGTCATGTATGAACATGACAACATACCACGCTCATGATGCACTTGCGGCCGTTTCGCCAGCTCCACATATACCAAGTTTGGTATCACGGGACGTGAATAGCCGACGAATGTAAATGACACGTCCAAACGTGATGATCATCATGTGCGTGCCATGTAAAACATGAATAGATGCTACGCTCATAGCACGTTCGTGGCCGTTCCGTTAGCTCCACATATACCAAAATTGGTATCATGTGACGTAATTAGATGACGAAGGTAAATGAAATGTCCAAACATAATAATCATGACATGGAAGTCATAAACGGCGTAATGTACTTTCACCTCGTAACGCTCTGATCATTTTAAAGTGACCTGTCAACCTTCCTCATTCGCGCTTGGCATATCTTCTATTGCCCCTGTATGTGGGATTCGCCAATTTTTTTGAAGGATCGGGGTATTTGTAAAATGAGGCTTTTTTACAGTGACTTTTCACGGTGTGTAACAAACATGAATAAATAAATAAATAAATAAATAAATAAAGTAAGACATTGATACTATAAGAAAACATTCAGAATTCGTATGACACACGGAAATTTTGAGTAAGAAGTGGTAATTCAAATCTTTGCTGTGAATTCCACCTCATGGTAATGAACAGCGTTGTGGTGTAACTCACATTGACAAGTACAATAAAATTCGTATCTTCGCAGAAGCCGTGCTTTAGAAGGTGTGATTTAGCACTTTGGAATATGGACCAGTGCTCCCCGTAATGACTCCCGTGGCCCGCGAGTGATTGCGATGGTGCACACAATTGAAGCGGCAGTGCAAGAAGTGTTCTCATTACGGGTGCGTTGATAACATGAGGGCGTGCCATTTGCGGCCATTAACACTGACGCGCGGTTTGAAGTGCGACTCTTCATTTCGGTTGGAAATTGCTCCAATAATAAACGATGCCGAGTTTCGCTGCAAATTACGCTTGTCTCATCGTTCTCGTAAGGTGAGCTTGGCACAAGAACCCTAGTTTATTTTTGAAAATAAAAAAAAACAGTGGCAACCATATCGATAATCTCAAAGAAGGTGTTTTTGTTTTTGATTTGAGGGCGTATTAACCTGCCGGTACGGCCATTCTTCAATACTTAACCTCTCAAGGTTAGTTCGCAGCGCTTGCATGCAAACGGCTTGCTTATAAGAGTTCGCTTCAGCTGCAAGGTAGGGATAGGAGTAATAATTGTCTTCTCCAACGAAAATCATACAGAAAGAAGAGATAGCAGAAAAGATTCATAAAAGCTCTAAATGTCCTCTTTTGTAGTGTAAATAAAGGCAGTTGGTTTTTCAAGAGCCTGCATACCGGGAACCCTTTTACCCAATTGATTCGTCTCCTATGACTTCCTTACTTTTTGTTTCCACCTGTAGTGACTATTATCTCTATATGGGTTTATGATGTCGAGATTCGCAATTTATCAATGTTTGAGTAATATGTGAGGTGACTTTGTTTATCTGAATTATTTCAACGAACAATGCTTTTTACGGTTTTATGTGATGTATTGTTTCAAGAAAAAAATATCTTGTTTCGTTATTGGTGCAAATAAAAACCTGTTATCCGTAAACAAAAATCATGACTACTGTGCACCACCCTGAGAGGATCATTCTTGCATTATCTATCATCATGATTAGCCAGTATGCATTATGTTTCAGTATAGTTATTGTAACACTGATTATTGTGACCACCATACCATCCTTATCATCATTAGTACCTTCGTCGTTATTATTCTTCGTGCCCGACGATTTAATGCTAATTTTTTTCCCTGCTGAATGGCTCGGCAGTTCACGCATGACAAAGTTGGCCACGTCAGAGCCGATTATCCCAATACACGGTTAAAGTGTCTGAAGTGCCAATTTTTCCACAAATGAAATTTTCGAGCGTATTTGGTGAAACTACACATATACTGGTTGTCAGCGCGTTTTAGAACAGGCATGGAATGTGAACTGAATGATCCCTGCAGAAGGAAAAAGAATATTCTGCTTTTAATTGTGTCTCATTGTCCCGAAACTTTTTTGGTGCTGATAGTATAGACTGAAGCAACAAACGACGCGTCGATTATGCAAAAAGTATAAACAGGAAGAGACAAAGAATAAATAAAAGTTGGAAGGTACTGGTTGAGAATCGCATACTCTGCTTTAGACTGGGGCGTTGAAGCTTTCTAACAACGCTGAGGAACATCGATATAACAAGACAAGGCACTGAAGGAACAACTCGGTACTTTGCGCTCGCATAAGTGTCTCGGCACGGAGCACGAACTTTACATCAACCTGACAGCCTTTGCAGCAGCTCGCCTGCGCGAGGCAAACGCGTCGCTCCCGAAACTCCGGGCGGGAAAAGGGAAAGAAATCTGGGAGATATATCGGTAATTAAATTAGGCCGAATGAAACCCCACTCAATCAGTGTTTGTCAACGGACACAATGTGCGCGCCCGATATGGGGAGGTGTGCGTTTACTTTCCCGTTTAAACGTAGGACGGGATAAGTTGGGGAAGAAGGGAAGGGGGGGGGCCTTCAATATTGTATGAACCGGGGCGTGTTTGCTCTTCCAAGATTGCTGTGACGATGTACTCCCGGTGTTCAGGCTTTCCCGTTCCCTTCCTCCGCCATCTGTTCCCCAAATTTCCCCATTTTTATTTTCCGTTATGTGCCGTACGTTCCTATCGATTCCAGAAAACTGTGGCGCGCTTTCGGGAAACGCTCCATATTTTCTTTATTTTACATTCAGGAGATTTCCGAAATTGGTACCGGCGTGCTCATTCCTTTTTTTTTTTGCTCGTATGTACCGCGTTTACCGGATTATACTCCGCTCTGTAGGTAGGACGCTTAAGAGACCGTGTGTTGCTAAAGAAAAGTCGCCTTTCTTTTGCCGTCACTGTTTCAGAAGATACTGAATTCCCAATAGATCCTAGATATAATAGAATTCTGTGACACAGAATCGAATTAGGAATGTATTAACAGAAAGCGTAGGAACTTTCATAAGAGACAAATTTATTTCAAAAAAATTCCGCCATATCCACGAAGTGAATGATGATGAGTGGGCGAAGCTCCGGAGGTAAACCTGGTAAACCATGAATCCTCTGTACATTTTGCCCACTCGATTTTATTACATCGTTCCCCCTAGCGTACGTCGCCGCACTATATCGAACGATTGCCTTCAACCAATGACACGCGCCATATGTGACATCATTCCTATTTTATAAGATCTCGCGTCTTTCATCAACTACAAGTACCGCTTTCTAGTTTATAACATCTTGCATCTTTTCATCATCAGCTACAAGTACCACCATCTAGTAAACACTACAAGAACTAAACGAGAGGTGGCTACATACAGGAGACGGTACCACCATCTAGTGAACACTGCAAGAACTAAACTAGAGGTGGCTACATACAGGGGACGGTACCGCCATCTAGTGAACACTGCAAGAACTAAACTAGAGGTGGCTACATACAGGCTACAGGGGACGCACAGCCCACGCCCTAAGGAGCTTCGCCCCGAAAACACGTCATTGATCACTGATTGTTTCCAGAGAATCAGTAGACTAATGGCTATGTTAACGGGTCCAACTCTTTGGCATACATATTGCCCTGAAAAAAAAAAAAAACACCATTTCGAAGCGTTAGTTGCTGCTTAGTGGATATTGAGAACAGGCACCGAAGATGTCTACTTAGTGATGTATACAGGGGTGGTCAAAACTGCTTATGTCACGTATTTCATGGCAGCGTAGCCTGGGAATCTTTTTCTACCTCTGTACATAACAGACCTATGGGTCAGTGATGAAGGTTTAGTTGTTACGAAAGCAACTTTACGGTTGTTGTAATCTGTGCGTCCCTGGAAAAGGGTGCGTTCCATGTTGAATCAAGTTTTTGTAGTGAGATTTTCCGCAGTACATGTGTGCATTGTTGTGAGACTGTGTATATTTCACAAAAGTTGTATCGAAGGTTTGGAGACATCAAAGGATCACTTGATAATACGATAAAATGTTCGTGGTTCCTTGCGCATTCGCTGAACACGAGTCGAAGTTCGAAGCCATCTTATCCTGCTGCGTCTCATTCGATTGTATTCATCATTTTCCTACCGCTTCGCAAGCTTTACACCTAATGTCGTTTAACATTGCTCCTTTTATGGTCCACCTTCGAGGAATGATGCATGTAATGACGTAATAATGTGGCATCATAACGAATTCACCTAGTAGGGTGATTTGTTACGTCATGGTGACGTCATCACTCGCACAAGGTAACGCGCGTTTTTGGCGAGACTTTCGGCGAAATCGTAAGGTCTCGCGTACTTGTAAAGGCTAGCGCAAAGTCTCGCGTAAGCCTCACAAACGAGAGTGCCAACATAGTCGCTTAAGGTGTTCATATGTAGGGTTTAACGTCCCAAAACCACCATATGAATATGAGAGACGCCGTAGTGGAGGAATCCGGAAATTTCGGCCACCTGGTGTTCTCAAACGTCCACCCAAATCTGAGCATACGGGCCTACAGCATTTTCGCCTCCATTGAAAAAATGCAGCCGCCACAGCCGGTATTCGATCCCGCGACCTGCGCGTCAGCAGCCGAGTATCTTGGCTACTATACCACTGCGGCAGGGCTAATCGCTTAAGGTGTTTGTGGTAAAATCAGCTGCTGCAGGATTCCACAGGAAAATTTGAGCCAGCGGCGTCATAACCATCTGGAAGACGGGTGGTCGATCACTAGGCTCAGGTCTCGGTGAGTCCAGATCCCATGGACTAGTCCAGGTTTCAGCTACCGTATCCCTGTTTCCCTTAGGTAGTTTCTCGGATGTGTCCAAAAACACAATAAATCAATACCAGTAAGCTTGCCTTTCGCTTTTGGTTACGCTAGTAAATTACATAGTGAATATGAACAAGGCGACCACTTTGTCTTCTGGGATTCGTGACAGGGTGACCAAGTGGGCTTGTGAACGAGTAGTGCGCAAATACGTAAGCTTCAGTCTCCTTATGTAATGGTTTTAGGGGCGAAGCTTCTTATAGCGGCACCTGTTTGTCCCTCGCAGCCGCTGTAGTAGTGTATAACAAGTATAACATTTTGACCTCCAAGGTGGTGCCGGTGAGAGCTTTCTTCTGTGCGTTGTTGAACAATAAAAGATAGTGCTCAATGTACATGCCAATCGCTGCTAAGGGGCAATGAGAGACAGGAGAATTTGGCTTTTAGTTGCGAACGCGCACGCTGGGATTTTTTTATTGTTCAACAACGCCTAAAAGACAAGAAAGGGTTGCTACGCTATACTCGCTGGGCGTAACCTCCTAAGTTTTTAGAAAGGTTTAGCAATATATTAAATATATATATATATATATATATATATATATATATATATATATATATATATATATATATATATATATATATATATATATATATATATATATATATATATATATATATATATATATACCGGGTGTTCAAAATTAAGCTTTATGATTTTTTTAAAATTAGGCGCTCGAAGGCACGTGAGAACCACTTGTGCAAATAAGTTAAGCGGCCAGGGGGACAGAAAGTTAGATGATAATTATCGCTGTCAGCAGCCCAATTAACTAAAATTTAATAATTAACTTTTTACTGGCTGCGGTAAGTTGGCATGTTTATATTGAAAAAATGTAGGCAGTGGTGTTTGTACACAGTTTCAGTTGGAAGATTTTTTCTAGCACGCCTGTGTTCCGAGATATCCGGCTCCAAAGTTTAATTGTCTTTCGCACGATTACGCATGCAAGAGGGTGAGGGTCCGCGCAAAGCTCCTCCCTAAAGTGACGCATCTGTTGCGTGTGGTGTTTAGTGTGTGAAGAGGGTGGAAGCGTAGGCATAGGTGATAGCAATTACCCTTGCCCTCTTCGGCCGGCGAAATCAAAATGTGACAGCGCGGTGCGCCATGAGCCTTACGCATGATCCTGATGAACGCGATAACAGGAGACCATTTTTCGCGACGTTTTTTCGTGACTTTAGATCACACTGAGACATCTTCTTGTGAACGCGTTAGCAGGACCGTCCTGCACTAGGGTGCCTCCGGTTAGAGCACAGCGTCTCTGCATTGAAGGTCTACCAAGGAAATCCACGTGGAGTCCTTTCGAGCTAATATGGCTGCTTCTGGCGTGAGGTATTCTACCAAAGTAAAAGTAGACGTGGTGCTTGCAATGGCTGAAATGAATGGCAACGCTTCGTTAGCAATGGAGCTTTACGCGTCTCGCCACCCACACCGTCCCCTTCCAACAAGGCCCACTTTCACAAACCTGTTTCGACGCTTCTGCACAACAGGCTCTGTCCACCTTCCGAGACGGACCAGGAAGGCAATCGTCGATGAAGACTTTGAAATCGACGTTGTCGCGTGCGTAACCTCGATGCCAGAGCTCAGCATCCGACAGATTGCCGATCAGTGCGGTCGCAGCATCGGAACAGTCACAAATGTTTTAAGAAAGCACAAGTTCCATCCATATCACGTTTACCTTCATCAGGACCTAAATGAGGCGGACTTTGAAAGGCGAGTTGACTTCTGCAATTGGGGCCTCATCAAAACTGATCAAGAAAATGACTTTTTGCACAGAATAATTTGGACTGATGAAGCTCGGTTTTGCCGAAATGGAAGTGTTAATCTTCACAACGCCCATTATTGGGCACAAGAAAACCCACACTGGCTGAGGCAGCACAAGCATCAAGTTCGCTGGAGTGTGAATGTGTGGTGCGGCATACTCGGGGACAGGATCATCGGACCTCACTTTTTTGAGGACAACTTGAACGGAAAGATGTACACAGAAGAAATATTAGGTGTTGTCATTGATGATCTTGTCTGCAGTCTTTCCCTGAATGACCTGCGCCAAGTATGGTTTCAGCACGATGGAGCACCACCACATTTTTCTACCAGGGCGAAGAACTGGTTGGACAGACGTTTTCCACAACAGTGGATTGGGCGCGCAGGAGCGATGTTTTGGCCACCAAGATCACCTGACCTTTCTCCGCTCGACTTTTTCCTTTGGGGCTACGTTAAAGATCGAGTTTACGTAACAGAGCCCAGCGATGTTAATGACATGAAGGACAGGATAACATCTGCCTGTGCGAGTATTCCTGCAGAAGTACTGCGCCGAGTCATCGAGTCGACGCGACAGCGGTTCATGCTTTGCGTTGCTGCCGAAGGCAGGCATTTTGAACACTTTTTGGGGCATTGACGTCTTGAGAGGTGAAGAGTTTCGATGAGATTTGTGCATGACCGAAATATGCTTATGTAGCAGCAGGAAATATGCGTTAGCAAGGATAAAACTGTTTCAGTTATTATTGGTGGAGTTGTTGCTCTTGTTTCAATAAAAGTTACAGTACTCGGACATCAGCAGTCACGCTATTCGCGTAGCCCAGGCAACGACCACGCATGCTTCTCTAGTGATTATTACGCACGCGCACTGGCATCCAGATTCTCCGCTCGCACCATTATCTCGGCATGGTATCTGCCACTATCGTTAGAGGCTCTGCAGTTGCGTGTTACGACACTGGTTGCAAGCGTTCTTCGATTTTTGATTTCGACGGCCGAAGAGGGCAAGGGTAATTGCTATCACCTATGCCTACGCTTCCACCCTCTTCACACACTAAACACCACACGCAACAGATGCGTCACTTTAGGGAGGAGCTTTGCGCGGACCCTCACCCTCTTGCATGCGTAATCGTGCGAAAGACAATTAAACTTTGGAGCCGGATATCTCGGAACACAGGCGTGCTAGAAAAAATCTTCCAACTGAAACTGTGTACAAACACCACTGCCTACATTTTTTCAATATAAACATGCCAACTTACCGCAGCCAGTAAAAAGTTAATTATTAAATTTTAGTTAATTGGGCTGCTGACAGCGATAATTATCATCTAACTTTCTGTCCCCCTGGCCGCTTAACTTATTTGCACAAGTGGTTCTCACGTGCCTTCGAGCGCCTAATTTTAAAAAAATCATAAAGCTTAATTTTGAACACCCGGTATATATATATATATATAATGTGTATATATATATATGTGTGTGTATATAATGAGATCTAACAGACAGTAATGCCAAGGAATGTACAGGGGATGTTATTAGAACCAATGGAATGTAAATAAGAAGAAAGAAAAGTGGATGAAAAAATAACCAGCCGTGAGCAGGAATCGAACCTACGACCTTGGAATAGGCGTGTTTGGCGTGCCCCTGATATACACTTCTTTCCTTTATTTAATTGAATGAGGGTCTCGTACTGGCAGACTTGGTGTGTTTAGGTTGTATAAGAGGGACAATTAATCAGCTGCCCGCTCATAATAAGTTCACGTGCTACGTGACGCCAAACATGCGCATAAGAGTGTTTTCACACTCGTCGTTTGGCTTATGGATGGCGCTGACTGTCACTCCTACTTCTAAATTCACATATAAACCCAAAAAAGTGGATGGAGAGAGGGCCGCTGTGGTAGCTCAGAGGTTAGAGCATCGAACGCGCTATTCGAAGGTCGTAGGTTCGATTCCTGCTCACGGCTGGTTATTTTTTCATCTACTTTTCTTTCTTCCTATTTACATTCCATTGGTTCTAATAACTTCACCTGTACATTCCTTGGCATTACTGCCTGTTAGATCTCGTTAATGTTGTGTTAAAACACGGAAAAACAAGCCCTTAGGGGTATATATATATATATATATATATATATCAAAACGTTTATTTGAAAAAAAACATCGAAAAAAAAGATACGGGGAGCATGTGTGTGGGGCCCCTATTCCAGGGCTCCACTGGCTTTAGTGGCCCGCTGCGCCTGGTCGAGGAGCGCTTGTTGCACTCCCAGATCCTCGCTGGCGAGCAAAGTCTCCCACTGCTCCCTTGCGGAAATTTCGCCGCCTATTCGCGGTGAGTTAATTTCGGTTGGCCTTTTCCGACAATCCCACGTTATGTGGGCGAGAGTGGGCCTGCCTCCGCACCACGGACAACTATCGCTGTACATCGCAGGGTGAATGGCATGCTTCAACGAAATATTTAGATATGTGTTAGTTTGTATACGGGGCCAGTCATCAGAATTCCGGCCGGGTAAAGCTGTGTGTGGTACACTGTACCTTCGTCGCTCAAGCCATTGGTTCTCAAGGATATCTCGCGGTAAAAAGGGGCTGTCGTTGGAGGGGTAGGCCGCTCGGTTGGTTAAAGCACGAGCTGCGCTGTCCGCTCTCTCATTGCCATCGAGTCCTGCGTGACCCGGGCACCAGATGATAGCATGGTCCAGCGTTAGGTCAGGTCCTTATAGGCGAATGGTGTTGTGTGGTAGTCGACCCGGGAGAAATAGTCTACATGCGACCATGAAATCGGTGAGAACAAGGGACGATCGTCCCAGAACATCCTTAAGCTTAAATAGCAAGCGCGATAGCTAAAGCCTCAGCGTTATTCGCGGATGTGGCTCGTGCCGTGGCGCAAGTCAAAAGGCCTTGACCACGTACTTGTTGGTGCCGCATAGGGTGACATGTGTGTACACCGTGTCCGGATTGTTGCCGAATTGCTGCTGCAACTTGCGAGCTCGTGCATTCCTACGACCTTTGTGATATCGGGGGCTCATGTTTTTGGGGATAGGGGATACTAGAATCTTTTCACGTAGCTGTTTAGCCATGGACTCCAGTTCCTCTCCCGAATACTGAGAACGAGCTGGGTAACCTACACGGCGTAGCAATTTTCTCCCAGTAGTGGTTAAGTTAAGCCTCTCCCGTTGAGAAATGAGCACCACTGCGCGTAACTCCTCGTAATGATTGTGCATACCAAGGGCTTCGAGACGTTCTGTAGGTTTAGGGAGCGTTGGGCCGCAGTGCCATGAATACAGTGAACTAGTATATACCATGAACTCGAGGTGGTTAAAGGTGGGAAGTAGACACGAAGTGCAAGCCGTAAGAAAGTGTGCGCGTGCCTCCTCTCGTTCAGTCCTTGGAATGTCCGCTGGATGGCGGTGCTTCTATAGGAGGAATATATGATGGAAAGATGCGAAATGGTGGTACTTGGAGCGTTGAATAGGTGGACGAACGGACACACAGAGAGATGCATAGAGGGACGCACGAATGGCTGCACGGACGGATTGGCGCATGGACGGACGCAGGAGCATCTGCATGGATGAGAGCAGGGACGGACGCACAGATGAACGTGCGTACGCACGCACAGACGCACGCACGGGTGGCCACACAGACGCACGCATGGATTGACGGAAGCAACAATGAATGGACGGACGGGTGCTTCGCCCCCACTATCCATCATTCACTCCGTGGATATGCTGCCATTTTTTGCTTCGCGAACCTCGTGCACCGTGAACGGGTTTCTTGTTTTCGTTGCCGGCGTCGGCGTCGCCGTGTGGTCCGCGGAACAAAGACGCAGAACTCGACAAAAAACCCGTCGATCACTGCAGCCTTGCTGGACGTGGCGTGACAGACCAGAGCGTCAGTTATATGGACGCTACGTAGGAAATGAAAAATACTATTCACTCCTATTTGTAAAGCGCCCCGCCGCGGTGGTCTAGTGGCTAATGTACTTGGCTGCTGACCCGCAGGTCGCGGGCTCGAATCCCGGCTGCGGTGGCTGCATTTCCAATAAAGGCGGAAATGGTGTAGGCCCGTGTGCTCAGATTTGGGTACACGTTAAAAAACCCCAGATGGTCGAAATTTCCGGAGCCCTCCACTACGGCATCTCTCAATCATATGGTGGTTTTGGGACGTTAAACCCCACATATCAATCAAATCATTATTTGTAAAGCGATATTCTATTACACTAAATGCACCACTCGTTTTCCCAGAAGATGAATGGTAAGCTAAAAAAGCCAATCACTGCTCTTTCACTATTTTGTATAGCAGTGTTCACGTGGCCAACATGACGAAAAAAATTGCTGTTCGCGTCACTGCCCGTAAAGTATTTTGACTGTCCGTGCCTCGTGGCTCAAGACTAGCCGGCTGCGGGTGAGTGACTAAACAAGAAGGTTGGCGTATGCGTGATATAAAATGCACGGGGAAAAACGCATACACGGTCCCTTTCGTCCTTACTTACAAAATAATATTGACTGCTTCCCCACCTCTCCAGAAAGTAGTTACAAAGTCACGAATATCTAGACCGTGAGTCCCTAAATGAAAGAACCGAAGTGGGACTATCGCTTCATTATACAACATTGATGCCAATACCGAACACACAAAATAGATTATATTATCAGCACAATGACGCATTTTACATACAACGTTTCAAACATAATATAGAGCGGGCTTGGACGAATACGTAAGGAAACTCGGGTATTTCATTGGTGACAGCACACCACTGAATAAGTCACATTGGTACTTTAGCACCTTTCAACTTTCAAATTTCGGCCTTTTCCCAAAATGTGCGGAAGACACCGTGCACAGTATAATGGGGAAAACGTGGTACATTTCATTTCCCGGTAATTTTCTCTTCCGCTTTGTGCGTTTGCTTCGCTGGAAACGTGCCGGGCATTTTCAACTGTTATGTGTAACCTCACTTCTGGAGTATCCATTTCCGCATTAAATATGAAGAAAATAAAACTTAGAAAGGAACCGGGCGTGCGTTACCGAAGAGGAAGTGAAGGAGGGAAGAAAGTAAACAGATCGCTTATACGGGCGCGTTTATAAATTAAAGAGCACGGTCACTGGCGACGCCTTCAGCGCACGGCATGAAGGCGATGTGGTGCGACTGGGTACACGCTGGTTGAGCCAGCGCTCGAAAGTTGATTGTGAGGCAGCTCTTGGTAAATCGTCTCATAGATTTTTTCGAGAGCGGGAAAAGGAACAAGCATTTTAAAAATAATAATGATTCAAGGTCATTTTCGTCGTTAACTGTACGAGCAGATCGTAAGAATGAAAAAAAAGAATGATTGAAAAATTCCTGTTTCTCTACGGAAAGAAATGATAGATTACATTTCGGTTACAATTTTGTTCCGGTCAAAAATATTTTTTTTTCCGTTATCAGTTTTCGTTGCGTTACGACACACTGCTGATAGCATTCGAGATTGAAGTCGGGCTAGTTGTTCAACATTCATCGCTATAGGCCTATCATTCTGAGTTAATAAACACAGACAATGACAATGAAAGGTAGGCAACGTGAAATCCCTATTCTCACGTGTTTTGTTTCTGTTTATTATTGAAGCTATTTGGCCTTAGGAGTGAATGTCTCACATAGTATTGCGAAGCACGCGGCCTGGAACTCACAATCAATTCTGAAAGTGAAATAAGTCGTTTACTATTCTCTCTACAGATGACGCCATGTACCAAATGAGCGTGCCACATACACAAATTCACGGCCATTGGCTGATTTGAGCCCCAGGAGTCGCATAGTTACAGTAACTACCGCACAGGGGCCGCCACGTGCCCACTTGCTCACTCATGAATACACTGATAGTCAGCCGGGCATTTGGTGAAAAAAAGCATAGAGTTTCTCATATATACACCAGAGGGAACCCCGGCGCTAATGTGTATTGAAGCTACACCGCACCGCGCCTCAACCAGCATTGAAATTATGGGTAGTACATGGATTTGCCTAATCTTCGTACTTTACGTTCCTTTCGGCTTCGCGTGGCTTGAAGCTGCATTTTACGAACAAAAAATTGGCAAATGTTCAGCAGTTGCGATTTGCCGTTTTAGTATTTTAAGCTTAGCATTTTTGATCGGGTCGCGAAGTTCAAAACGATTCGTTTTTTTTTTTCTTTTGAAACAAAACGGAAACACAGCAATAAACGGAGCTACAAGTGTGATTCACCGCCCGCTAGTAGGAAGACTATATGCGAATCTCACCATTCTTAAATGTGCTGAACGATCACAGTGCCAGAGTCCCCTCTAGTTAATTTTTAAAAAAAGAGTCTATGAAAAGTAGGAAGTGCTTGACGTCATAACGCGCGTGTTACGTAACTTTGACACCTACTACCCTCTCTTTCTACTTACATTCCAGGGCGATCGTTGAAACAATAGACTAGAGAACGCATATACAGGATGCGATCTTTAACCCAGCTTCTACTTGGCGGATTTGTAAAAAAATAGTTTTGCGGTGGTCGGTTCGTTAGGCAGTAAGCTCTTTAAATGAGCTGATTAGATGGTTGCTCAGAAAAGTGTTGCTGGAGGCTAAAATGCTGTACGCCCGTGTGCTCAGATTTGGGTGCACGTTAAAGACCCCCAGGTGGTCGAAATCACCGGAGCCCTCCACTACGGCGTCTTTCATAATCATATGTTGGTTTTGCGACGTTCAACTCTACATATTAATCAATCATTAGAAAAATCAATGTCCCTTTCGACGTCCCGTTATCAACGTCCCTTTCGAGGACGTTGATAACGTTTTGATTTGTTTTAAATAGTGAAGTCATCTGGTGGCTAAGGAACTTGGGGTGTCGCTGATGGTGTACAATCGTTCCACATAGCCTCGGAAGCGGCTGTTATACGTTGTGTGACATGATTCTAGCAGCTGTTCAAACGCAGTACACGTCACGCTGACGTCATGTTGATTGAGTGTCGTAGTTACTACGTTACTGTGTTTGTACCGTATTTTTGTTTCCGTGTGAAATGCGGGAAACACGAGCAGATTATAGTGTTTTTTTTAGCGATGGTTGCAGAAAGAAATCAGAAAGCGAGTCTGTTGAACTTTATTGCATAAATGAGGGGGATATTCATGCGACGTGATCTCCTTCACTCGTATTCTCGTTAAAAACATCCCTCGAAATGGATTGTTGCAAGAATGGCGCCATTGGTTGTAAAGAAAAACGAGCGAACACAATAACAGAAGCAATCCTGTTTAAGTTCTTCTGAGCTTCAGGTGGGGATAGGCTTCGTTTGGTAAAAAAAAATTGCATATTGAGATTGTGCAATATTATTCATAAAGAATTTTTTTGTCTCTAAGAAAAATTATGACACTTAGTTACAAGTCGTTCTGAAAATAATTTTTAGTTTATTTGCTTTGGCACGTTGAGAAGAAATAGAAATGCACCTTAGCGTGTTCCCTGTGTTTTCCTCAAAGCAAAATCTTATATGTGTATGAGTCTTTTGGGCGGGAATCACCGTGATTAGGCAAACAAAAATTTTTACTTGTGTTATTCCGTAACATTTCCATAACTGGAACTAGAATAAGTAGATTAGGTGCATACGTGTTTTTAGTAATAAAAATACATTCAAAGGTGGCAATTTTTTTACACTGACAAACGCAAAAAAAAATCCCTAACATATCTTGGATTTGATGTACGCTCACAAATTTAGTTCCAGTTCTGTAAAGCGTTGGTGAACCTTTATATTCGCAAAGCTGTACAGATATTAGACATTACCGAAAAAGTGCACAGACATAAAAATTAACGAAAATAGAGAAGACTTACCACAACTTAAAACCAACTTGAGCTCCAATGCAACCTGTTTATACCTTTTCAATTACTTGTAAATTTTATAGTGGCAGGTGTTATTACCACTGCTGTACAGGCAAACTTAGAAAACTAATTTGCGAAGTCTGACTTCACTCCAATATGTACGACCGCATGCATTACAACGTTGCGGATATGAAGAAATGAAGGGTAATTAATAAGGCAGCACCATGAGACAACTTCTGTGCCTTACTTTGCTCGACGTTAATCATGTAATAACTTTAGTCCTTTAAAAGGTGTGAACTAATAGAAATCAGGCCTTCGCGTTATTCGGCGTTATAGCTTAGAACGTTAGGGGCGCTGCTAAGTCAACACATTCTCATAGTATGTTTAAGGAAACTGATAAATAAATATTTGAAAGAAGAAATAGCACTGGAACAGAACGGAGACGAGAAACCACTATTGGGAGCTAAACTTATGGTATAGGCACATTAAAGAAAGAAATTACTGAACATACCAGGAAAGAAGTAATATCAGCCTGAAATCTGGTGCAGTACTCGCACTTTAAAACGCAAAAATTAACGGCCGTGTAATACACGTACTTTAGTTTTCAGCATCCACAGTTTGTATCGTATAAGCGTAATTTTAATTCCAAACACTTACATTAGAGCCAGCATTACCTTTAGTGACCAGATTTGCTGCGACACGATGTGGTTACCACGTGGCTCATAGAAGTCTAATGAAAACAACAGGCACTGGAGCTAAGGAAGGTATAGGGAACGCCACTTGTAGGTCAACCCCTATAGTACTTTTTCAATGGATTAGTCTCAATATTAACGCGTGGCGCTTCACGAGTCACATGCCGCAAAAATTTTTGGTGGAAATTCATCATGTATGGGCAAGAGCAGGTATTTGTTGCACGTTTCAAGCACTTTTTGTCACCTTTCATGGCAATGAACGCGCTAAAACCTACGCATGCAGTTGGGTGAAAAGGAGACAAGACGATGCCTTCCTTCGTCAGCTCACGAGGCTAAGCTGATGATGATGGTGGTGTTGACTTGCATGTATGCTCGCACTCGCTCTGAAAGATTGGCCAAGAAACGAATAATTAGACAAAATTGAACACATATGCATTACGTATCTAATGAATCGAGTAGTCTTATCCTTTTTCTTCTCCTCCCCACGCGGTCGCTGCTGCTTACTCTCATCCTGATACCAGATGCACGCGCGGGCATGTAGCGCCATCCTGTGGTGGCCGTGGTAGCTATGCTGCCCGCGACGCTCAATTCAGCCAATGGCAATGTAGCTGGGTACATGACGCAGTATTTAGGTATATGACGTAACTTGTAGAGAGAAGAGGGAGCGATATATGGCTGAGTCTGAGAATTTTAGGTGACTTCCACGCCGCACGAAGTGCTCTAAAGTTCAGCTCGAGTGTCCCCAGGAGCCTCGATTGCCGATCGGCAGCGTTTTCTGACAATGCTCAGAATGTGTGGCAGAGTACCAATAACTTGATTATAGTAATTACAAATACACAAAAAACAGTTACAGCGGATGAAAAATAAACTTTTCGTGGGCGGAAACCGAACGTTAGATAGGGTGCCCGTTGCCACACCAATTGACCTACAGTGGCGGTCGCTTTCTCGCACACTTTATCTGGTATTTATGTTAGTGTGACTCTGGTGGTGTTAACCAGCGCCGCTCGCAGTCGTCACTGCGAGTGTGGAACATTGTTTTGTTTCCAGTTGATGTAACGTAGCACGTGATCTTATTACGAGCTGGAAGCTGTGCATTAAAGCTTCCTATACTACCTTAGCTAACATGTCTGCCGAAATGAGCAGTTTGCTTGTAGCAGTCGTTACACTCAGACGCTATGACAGCTTCGCAACTGTGGCAGCTTCGCAGTCACTATGACAAACTATGTCATAGTAAATTAGGAGAAACTATGCCACTGTGATCTAATAAAAACTGTGACAGCATCGCTAGTAGTGCTAAGTAGTGTTAAGGAAGAGGGCAGCTTGTTTGTTTGTTTGTTTGTTTGTTTGTTTATTTGTTTCTCTGGACTTATGACTCAGACCCACCCAGGGGGATTGGCCAAGAAAGCGTAGTGCATTTTTTCTGTCAGCATTATAACTATGTGTAATGAAGCTGTATTATAACATAACTAATGCAAGTAAAACACCATAAAGAGAGAGCGAACAGGAAAAAAAGGAAAAGTTGATTCGAGAACTTTTAAGATTTCAGGTGTTGTGATTACCACTCAGCTGCGTTTACTTCACCTCACCATTTAGAACTTTTTTGATACTTTAATTATTGGATTGAAGATCACAATGGGATACGTCTGTATTCCGGAATATAATCGCAAACGGCATTGAAAGCATCCCTGTGGCAATGTCCCAAAACTGGGGCACCAAAGCTTAGTGCAGTTCCCGCCGTCAATGTAATGCCTATTTACAGAAATTGAATAACTAGAAGTCTTTTTCTAAGTATATAGCGTATCGGTGACAATACAGAAATAATGTTCAATTAATTCCATTTCTCTGGAGAATACGCAGAGGGGTGATATCGTCTGACCAGCTCTGTGTAGATACAGGTTGGGGGAGGGGGACACGAAATCAAAAATTAGTCATTAAAAATTCGAGCTTTCTGGACTGACTCCAGTGGAATCGCCATGGAAACTTCTTGAGGTGGTTATATTCTGTCAATGTAGTTACTTTTTATATCATATCAGTGCAGATTGCTGATTTTCGATATCTTATTGTTGTAATACATTCAACATCTGGCAGTACAGATAAAATAGGGCCATCAACTGTGGCTCGTGCTAAGAAATCGGCCAGTTCATTTAATCTTGTCTTGTCTTGTCTCCTAGGAGATCTTTAATCTTAATCCACAGTGCAAGCTCCTTTTTCTTTATTTTTCTTTTTTTCTTTTCTTTCTGTTTGCTGTGTCTCTTTCTTGTATCTGCTTCTTTCTATCTCTTTCTTTCTAGCTTCTATCTGTATTTCTTTCTTTATTTTCTCTTTATCTCTTTGTTTACTTTTATTTCTGTATTTCTTTCCTTTTCTCTGTCGCTCTCATTTTTTTAACCCACTTTTTGTGCCTGTTTTTTTCTTTACCTTTATCTCACTCCGTTTTTTTTCTTGCTCTTAGCTCCTCTTGCTTTTTATTTCTTGCAATTTTTTTCGGTATCTCTTCTATTTTTCTATCCCCATTTTACTTCCTCTTCCTTTTCATTGCTGTCTTCCATTGATTCTCTTCTCTATCTCTTTATTTCGCTCTCGCTTTTTTATGCGTTTGTTTTCGTTTGACTCTCGCACTTTCTCTACGGTAGCAGGGCTAGTCTGATTCTTGTGGCATATACCCATCTGAGGAGTCTTGGCCCGGTAGAATACAAGTGATCGTTAGATAAAGCAGCTACGCTGTGATGTGAATGATAAAAGAGCGCGCCAATTCTTCACAATAATGATAGCTTTTCCCAACGGGGCACAGGTTACCGCCATCTTAAACAGGTGTGCTAATAAAATGTACGCTATTCCTTGTGCGTCATTCTAAATCGATTCGAGGCAATAACCTTGTCGTTTTGAATCTTTTTTCTTAGTCAATGTGTTGATTCTACCCCCTCCCACTCCACTTCAAAGAAAGCTTTTTGCAGACAATGCGGCAGTTTGGGCGCGTTGGTAATCTATGTTGAAGAGGAAAAAATGTGGATGGAAAAAGGGACATGTTTACACATGGATATAGGCACTTGTGTATGTGCGTATATTTGCCTTTTTTTTCGTTCATGTTTCCCGGTCGCTTGTAGTCTCTTTCGCTGCACCACGTGATTTTGCACTGCGTCCGTGGTCCAGCTGCCTTCGAACAGGCGACGATGCCCCTTAGTGAGGGCCTCATCGAACATCACGTTATACGACTTCATGATGTCGTCACGAGGACGTCACAGTTTTCGTGATTTGTGACGCAAGGGTGACGTCATCACACGATGAAGGCTGTTAGCATACCTTGCGCTGTCGTCCTCACCACCGACTGTCGAATGTCGCTTTCCATGAGGCACAAAAGGCTTTCGCCTTAAACAAACGCGGCAGCGTTGAAGAACTCGTTTCGCAGAAATTCCGGCATCGGCGCCATTGGCTGTGAGCGAAAATTCATGTCATCCATGACGTAGAAATTATGAAAAATAGAAATAAAATAAATTAGAAAAGTTTCCGGGTTCGAGTGAATATCGAAACCAGGCTATTTGTGTTGCAGAACAGGTGCTCTACCACACAGCCACGGGTCTGCTTCGAAATTAAGTGAAATGAACTTTCTCTGATTGTAAGTGCAGTGAAAATAACTTTCACGCTTTACAAATGCGCGCCCTCTGTGTACAGCCTTCACAACACACGTAATACCGCAGTAATATTTGCTGGGTACAAGCGCACGTCAGCATGAGGCGTCAGAACACGATCGTGATTACGACTTCATGGTTTAAAGTCGGCCGCCCATCACGAAAGGCACAGACGTTATTGCGCGCATTCTCCTAAGACAACGTAGTGGGTTCATCGTAAGATCGAAAATGTTTCACGAGCATAATTGCTCCTGGTTTTAAGTATGCTATCCTCTACACAGGACGAAGCCATATGCAAAAGCTCCACTGACAGAAGCCACTTTGAACTTTATTACCTAGTAGTAATCCACAATTAAAACTTTTCGAGTAACATCATACGATAAGGAGCATCCGCTAAGTGATTGAAGTACACTCTAGGGAACATGTTATCGCAATCGCATTCCACTATTAAAGGCGGCGTGTATTGGTAGTTTTTTTTTAAGTACATGAAGGCTGCACATCAATCGCGCCTTCGTAGACCCCCTCGTTTATATTAGGCGGCGTCAAATATGGCGGCGCGTCTCTAACGTCTGAGCAGACAGGCAAACAACGGCGCCACCGACCGATGCCGATGTCGATGAAGTCAACAAGGCGCCGGCAGACGGCTGCCGCCCATTTTCTGGCCCCCTCCCCCAGGGCGTTCTCGCTTCGTCGGTGGCCGTCTCCCGGGCTGCGCCGTGGTAGTGGCGCTAAAGCCAGCGGGCGATGATTGTGTGTCCGCATGCGTGCGTGCGTGCTTGCGACGGCAAGCAAGGCGACGCACAAACTGCGGCACAACATCGTGTTGGAGAGACCCGAACGCACAGGCAACGCCGCCTGGCCCCCGGGCGTTATTTCTGGGCCGGTCCGTGCTCGTCGGCCGCCTCTTGTTTGCTGTATCCCTAGAGGGACGCCGCTGGGAAAGGAAACAAAAAGAAGGGGAAAAAAATAAGGAATCGGGAGTGAAAGTAAGGGTCGGAGAGAATGAGATGCATGTCACGTGCTTGGCTTCGCGAGAGAGGTTGTAAGAGAGTGCAAACGGCCTTTCGAAACACTGCGGTGAAGTGGAGGTCCAGGGGAAGTGGGGATAGGAGTGGAGGGATGTCCAGAGAGGAAGTTGCCGAGCACTCATTAACTTTTCCCTAATGGCGTTTTCTCAACCTCAGCTTTCTCCCCCACTCTTTGTGCCTCCCTCTTCCAGCAGCGATGACCCTCTTGGCTTGGGCTACTCGCCATGCTTCGGCACGAAGCAATATTTGAGAGAGTGTCAGAGTGAAAAAGCAAGGGGATGGTCAGTCGACTTGCGCTAAGAAAAAGCAGCGCTGTTTTTGTTTCTTCATTTTTTAAGGGCGGGGGGGGGGGGGGGGAGGTATCGAGACGTACACGTATTCAGTGCCGCGTCGTCCGCGCTTTTGTTATACTAGCTGACGCCTTAGTTTCCCTATATCCCCTTTTGTTTTCTGCATTTTTATTCCTTAATCTTGCTTGTCCCCGCTTGAACGAGAACGAGAATGCTGTTTGCGCGGTACATTTATTTTTTGCCCCGTCGCTGATGCTTCTGTTGCTTACCGCCGCCATCCCCATTCTTCCCCACGGCTTCTTCCTGCCATGCCCTTCTGTACATCCGCTTCCCGCGCAAACAGACAAGCGCCGCTGCTGTTAGCCGCGCCGAAAGCTGTGCGCGCGTTAAAGAAGGGAAGAAAGCGCTGGAAAATAGGAGCAAGCGAAGCGACGGCAGTCCATTTCGCATGTGTTTGCCCCTCGTGCGAAGTAAGAAAAAAAAGGGCGGGAATCGGCGGAGCTAGAGAGCGCGCGCGCTTAGTTTACATAACGAAGGACGAGCTCCGACAACGCGACCGAAGCAAAAAGGGAGGAAAAAACGGGAAGAAAAAATAAAAGGAAAGTGTCCCGTCGCAAATGGAAGGAGGGGAAGCGAAGAGAAACCCTCCTAGCAGTTCGTTTCCTTGCGAGCTGACCTTTAGTTGTCCTGCGCTTCGCTCGAACACTCGAAGCATGCTCTCTCTTACCTCTCCTCCTCTCCCAGTCTCTCTATCTCTCTTTCTCTTAAGAGCATTGCTGAGCTATGCGTCACTGCAGATATCTTCTTGGAGTCGCCACGTCTTTCTATCGAAAGCCCAGCAAAGAGCTTCGCGAGGGTGGCGAAAAAGTAAGAAGAGGGTTTTTACTCTGTCAGTGCGGTGATAGAGGGCGCGCTAAAGCGCGTTAGCCTTGTCGAAGATTTTCCATCCGCCCGTGCTCTTCACCTTCCTGATGAAAGAAAAAAAAATGTTGTCTGGAACCGTCAGCGAATGGCGACGTAAGAGAAGCGAAAAGAACGAAGGGATAAAAGGGCTGCAGACGCAGGGCTTTCATGAGGGGTGAGAAACGGTATGGTATAAAAAGAAAAGAACAAGCGGCATTATCGGCGCCAAATCATTGACCCGGCTCGACTTCGTCTCGGCTGTTATATCATATCGTTTCGCATGCTGTTTTCACTTACCTTGCCTCTAGTATGAGGATTTTTTTCCCGTTTTCAAGAAAACGAAAGCAGCCTACCGTAAGGAGTTAGGTAGTAGTATGCAATCATTAGTTTCTCATGGATTGCGGTCAGTTCGACTGGATGTAGTGAAAGATCGGATCTTTGTTTGCACGTCACGTTCCTAACGTATCCGTCGGCTGCAAATCAGGATTCTCGTACTGAGCGGTGTGAAACCGTGACGAAATGGTTAAAGACTGCAGTGTCGCGTTCAGTTCGCTAGCTTCAAATAATTGTGTTCATTCATTGCACTGGTTTTAGGCGAAGCTTTTATGGGTTACGGGTTTGAGTGGTGGCGTCGTATATATATATATATAAACCAGCGTCGGTCGGCGCGCAGTAATGTGGCCTTCGATGGTGGCCTGGTCGTCACGTCCATATTTGTATGGGCTTTCCTTCTTTTAATAAGTGGTGCTCTCTCAAGCGTGGGCTTGTCGGCGATCAACCGAGTCTGATACGTTAAGCTGATCGTTTATTAGGTAAGTGGTCATTTCACGCTGGAATGTCTCAATGCTGTCTTGTCATAAACACATGACCGCCATTGTAGCCTTTAGCAGCGGATAGGTGGCGCTGTAAAATGATATATATATATATATATATATATATATGGACGGACTTATGCACGCTTCGCCGCACTCATCATCATGCACTCCGTGGATATGCTATGTTTTTTTTTGTCTACATGTATGACGTATCTAACGCAGCAGAAGTTTTCGGTTTATTTTGTGTGCGCGGTGATATGAAGCTTCTGCTAACACGGTAATTTAAATGAAAAATAAAGCGGCTTGTGTTCTGTAACTCATTTTGCATAGCGTAGGGACTAGGTGCCTGTCGGGCATGATACTTAGATGCGCAAACCCTAACCAGCCAATCATACGCAATCCACTCGAGTGCGGATTAGACTTCAAAAGTTACCATAGCGCTAGCAGGCACGGACGGGAAAGACACGACGGGTCGATATGTATTGTATTGATTGTCCCACTGTGTCTAGTCCCAGTCTGCCAGCACTATTATACCTGCTGATGCACTTAACAAATCATTCCAAAAAGCAAAAAAAATCCACATTGTCGAACCAGACTGCCTGCGATATCGAGGCATATTTCGTCATATAGCATCTTTGGGTACTACGCTATTCATTATTTCGCCATGCCTAGTATCGACCGATCGTACTGGACAGGAGTCGCACCACACGGACGGGCTAAATCTCCTGAATACGATTCGTCGACGAATGCGTTTTGTGATAGAATTCAGACACGAAGTCGCTCATTTGCTGCAGTGGGAATGTTGAAATAAGCTTTTCTGCTTTATTGCACAATCACGTTGTCGATGGACCCTGGTTTAACCCTTCTGCAAAGTCAATAAAAAAAAAAGAGCTACAAGGTCACTCAGCCCCTTGTGTATTTGCGTAAGACGACTGTATACGGCGAAAGAAATCTTGTTCTTCTCAATCTATTGTGTATGTGGAGCCTAGTGCTTTTTTTGTGTGTAGTAAGGAGTGTGGAGGAACCGTTAGGCTCGCTGATCTTGCGTAATTAACCGGTGTCCTTTCTTGCTGTTATTGTTTTAAATTTGAAGCATATCCTTTCGCACTGCAGGCACTTTTGGCGTCTGTGTGTTTATCTATCTATCTAGCCGCTTATGTCTGGACTCGATGCTTTCATGATCACCCCCTTTACTCGGCCTGAACCAAAATCAGCTTGGGAGGGTAAGATGGTTTGATGAATGTGACTCGCTTGTCAAGACATGAATAATGCCAAAATCCCGTCGCGTACGTCGTCAAACAATTCCCGCCAAACAGGGGCACATACCCGCGGGTGGGTATGTGCTGCCGGTCTGCGGGTATGTGCCACATATGATTGGCACTTAGTCTCTATCCAGGATCGACAAGAACACACATGGGTAATTTCAACGCGTGAGCTTTAAGAAAAACCTGTTATAGGCAGCGTTGGCCAGACGAATGCAAATAGTATATGTCAGGGCCTCCGCGGGAATGGCATCCAACAATTTTGCGTGGCTATCAAGTGTTGACCTCGCGTGGTTATCACAGAGCCACGCGAGGTCAAGGATTTGCTTTTCAAATAGACCCTATATAATGTTTGTAAAATATCAACTGTGGTAGCGGTGCTGGCAGTCCAATTTTATAAAGATTACATATGTACTTTGTGATACAGCCACCACGTCGCGTTAACGTCAATTGTAGTTAGATGTCATGCGCTGAAGTTATAGCAGTGTCCAGGGCTACCAACCTCACTAGCACCAGCGCTTCATATCAGCTGATCGCTTCTGGTGTTGCTAATACACTCAAGTTCCCGTATTAATAGTCGCGCTGGTGTTAAGAACTGGTTATATAAACACCTGCAGCTCAACATATGCCTGTGTGTGCAACATATATACATATATTCCGTGTCATTTCATAACACGTCACTCAATAAAAAAGTTACAACATGATCTCCTTTCCTCCGCATGCTTCGCATGATGTCGATTCCCAAGGTATGTGGGATCTGCAGAATTTTTTTCCTTTGGGCCAATTATGCTGAGCCAGTATTCAATGGTCTAGTACTGAAGCGTGAAACAGCTTGAGAACTAGGCTGACTGCCAAATTATAATGAATGATGAAGATATTTTTCTATTCGGTTAGGAACCAATAAACGCGATATTGCGTCATATGAGTAGTTGTGGTTGATACTTGATCAAGTTGATGGTTGCTTGCTTTACTCATAATCCTATAACGTGTTTAGTTATTTAGTTTTTATTTGAGCATTGCTATTGAGAGGTACCGCGTAAACATTGATACTAAATGAAAGCACTGTGTAGGTGCAAAGGCACATAAATTCTCAATGCCAGCGCCACTGAAAGCTTTCTTCAGTTTTTTAAAGACGATAGTCTTTCTTGGGGGCGTTCGACGCAAAAATTTTAGTCTGTGTGTCTGTCCGTCTGTCTGTACATTTGTCTGTTCGTCCACTCTTACCGGCATCGGGTACTTAAAACGGCCGACCCCATCCGCAGCGACCACCAATGTTGCTCAAGGTTGAGCGTTCATGCTTGTGCAATTGTCGATTAAAAATCAATCATTGCGCATATCTGGGGCACCATAACAACACGCATATATTTTGCATATGCATCTCTTACCAGAAAACGCACACATAAGTAATTTTAAGGATCGTAGCACTTATCCCGCTGCGCTTACCATGCAACGCTTGCACGGAACGGGGAGTGTTTCCAACGCTTTGCTAAGACGAGATGGTGGTGGCACCTACCTGTCGCCTCGGGTTCTACAACTTATAACCTCTGAAACGGGCGCGCACGGCCCACTGCACGCTCGAGGCACTCTAACGCCGCACCTTCGGAATACCATTCTTCAATTTTCTTGCGCAGAACATCAAATAAATGTTTTGTTCACTCTCTCCACACGCAAGACTATCGTCTTTCGACGACATTTGCAGATTACATGCAGATACGGGGCCAATTGTTTTCTTCGATTTTCAATAAGTGTTCTGATTTCGTTCTTTTAAAAAAAAAGCTTCAGTGCGTAAATAACTAGTCGATAGAACCACTCCAAATGGCTCTCAGGTGTTGGATGCTGAATCATTACGTTTCCATTTAACATAATTAACCACACCTACTGCAAATTTACGAGAAAACGAATATGAATGGAATAAAAATAAAAAATAAATCAGTATCAACATAGTAGAAATGTAGAGAGTTGGATTGATCACTTAATTATCTGGAAACATTAGTGTGTTATCCCAAACGCCACAGCTGGACACACATTAGAGCGTTTTCTTTCGGTATATGCTCGAGTATGGCTAATCGCTCGTTAGTTAACTTAGGCACGGGGAAGCAGTGTCCCAAAATACTTGTATTGGGATAGCCACTTGCCTATACAAGTACATTAGGAGGCGCATACCTATAGTTCTGGCGATTGTCACTCGAAATATTGGGCGGAGATGAAAAAGAAAAAAAATTAATAGAGCTTCATTTAACGAACTTGAAGTATTGCCATAAAGATGATTACTAGAAAGCTTGTAGAGATTATGCTTTTGCCACGTGATGGACAAACGGTAATTTGTAACACTCGTTGCCAGCCTTCAGTTACACCTTATAATACAGCTGAAATGCCTTCTTGGGCATGTTGGCATGACATGTTAGAGGGAAACAAAGTGAAAGATGAAAGAGCAGGCATGGTACAGAGCGCTGTAGTATGTGTCGTCTGCCTGGTCTTTCGTCTTTCACTTTGATGTCCTTCGAAATTACATTGCAGTCTACTTAAGTCAAATGGCCCCAAGACCACATCGATTTCATAGGTTAGACAGTATAGTTTCTTTCTCTTTTTCATTACCTTCCTACACAGCACTGTTTCCTCCTCGCCACTTGCTCCCTAATAAAACACGGGGAATGTCAGCACTAAGTGTTGAGCCAGTCATAATTTCGCTCTTTTCGTCCACATGTGGATATCTCCACCTGCGCAGACGCAAACGCATACTTGAGGAAAAAAAAAACAGTCTAGCACGCACGATAGTCACGCGACACTGAGCAGAACGGGCCTACCTACCACTGCATGACGGGGCAGGCTGGAAGACAATTCGCAACGCATATCTCTCCTACATCGACCGATTGAGAGCTCGTTTCGTCCTGATTTCACGTGAACAAACCGCTTGCTTCAAGAATTGTGCCACAAAGATGGAGAACGTAGGGGGAGAATAGGGCGCTCTTCGTATTTGCAGAGGTAGCTTTGGGGTCCTTTAAGATTTTCTTGAACAGTCTGCTCTCTTTAACGGTATTCAGTAACGTGCGCGCGAGTATCAGCTGCATTCCGTTTACCGCTTCCTTTCTGAATTGTTTCCCTCCTCTGACTCCTCTCTCCGTGTAAGTTTTACCTGGTTAACTCTATTGTCCGTTTTTAGCACTTCTCCCTCACTCTCTAGCAGTCGATTGTGCTTCGAGATGTGAAATAGTCTAGTTACAAACGTGTGGCGAGGAGCAATCATGTCAAACTTGTCATTACGAGCAGCCGCGAACCAAGGAATAGCTTGTAGTGTCTAGCAATGCCCTGGGCCTGTTTGTCTACAGTTAGCGAGTAGGCGGCCATGAAAGGTATCCAGGGGAGGTCTCCTTGCCAGGGCTTGCTGCCGGACGTCACGTTACTTCCAGCTAATCTTTTTAGGGGCGAAGCTCCTCACGCTGTTGGTCGTTCCCTTTTCTCTTGTAGTTATAGTATGTAGCCACCTCTAGTATATGAGTTGCTCTACAGGTGGCGTTATGTGTATATGTGCTTTGAAATATTATATTAAATGGCGTTAGTTGTTTTCACAGCATATCCACGGAGTGAAGGATGAGTGGGGCGAAGCGTCCGTCCATGCGTCCGTACGTTCAAAGGGGACAGACAGACAGACAGACAGACAGACAGACAGATAGACAGATAGATAGATAGATAGATAGATAGATAGATAGATAGATAGATAGATAGATAGATAGATAGATAGACAGACAGACAGACAGACAGACAGACAGACAGACAGACAGACAGACAGACAGACAGACAGATGGACCTATGGACGATTGATTGATGCTTTATCGATAAAACCATCTGACGCTTCGCCCCACTCATCATCATTCACTCCGCGTACCCGCTGTAATTTTTCTTTCTCTCTGACTCCACGCGATTATCATAAGAATACAAGCAGGTAGTGACAGACATCAGCATAGTGAAACGATGCTGACAGTTGGAGTGCGCACGTGTCAGCAGCCTTCTGCTTGACGCTGGGGTAAAGTGCTTTTGGATAAAGGAACAGCCACCGATGAGGGAGGCGTGGCATCGGTGAGTTAAAAACGTGGAAAAATAGTTAACGACATTCTTGTGTACCACAGAGACAGAATGATTGGAAGCATGTTGGTGTGACAAGGAGGTAAGGTGAAAATACCCTGCGGAGAAGGAGGGAACAAAAGAAACTAGGGGCATTAAGGGTTGGGAAGACAAAAGTTCCACGACGAACTAAAGAAATACTCCAACCAATAAAAAGGAAAAAAAGGACTCGGAGAAGTACCATAGAGAACAAATGACGGCAAGAAAAAAGAAAGAAAGAAAGAAAAATGACGACAATTGAGGGAACTTCATTCCGGCTAAATAAACAACAGCAAACGACGCCTCCCTTTAGCCTCGCTATTAGCGAATTCGGCGTGTCTCGAGGCAACGTCCGTGTAGTAGATGCCGGGAAAAAAATATCAAAAAATGAGATAATAAGATGCAGAGAAAGAGAGCCTGGAGGAGGTGCAAGATTGTCAACGCCGGAGCGTGGCTCAAGGTCCTGGAAAGAAAAAAGAAATAGAAGAAATAGAGGGTTGTGAACAGGCTGAAGCGCACAAAACCAAATAAATGTATTGATATAGAGCGTCCGGAATGGCACGGAGATCACGCTAAGGGAAGAAAACAAAGCAGCCCCTCGACAACTGCAACGCATTGGAGAAGCGAGAACGGTGTAGGGAAACATGAAGGAAAAACAGGGGTACATGAATGAGAAAGCGGGAAGAACTCTCCAGAGGAGAGAGTCAGGAGGTCGCGGTCGAGCAAAGCGGAAAGAGGGGGTTATAGGGTGCGCGGGCAGTACCGTCAGCGGCCGTGATCAGAAATTAACTTTTCAACGACGCGACGGAGCGGCAGACAGCCGGACGTGAATGCGGCGCGCGGGAAAGCAGAGCTCGGGCGAGGGAGGGTCGTCGGGAAGGGATATAGGGAAACGGGCTGCTCGGAGGGCAGCCACGTGGGTTTGAGGGAAGAGCGCGTTCGAGTGGGGGAACGAGAATTAATTGAGGAGTACGAGGGGGGGGGGTGGCATGGCGGTGGCCAAGTCAGGCAGGCACCTCTCGTCGTCTTGCTGCCAGCGCCGAGTGCACAGCGTTCGGGGGAAACGAACGTGACAACGGCGAGATTCCCGCCTCCCCACTTCCCCACGTTCCCGCCGTCGGGAACACGCAGGGTGGATGGGTGAGGAGAAAAACGAACGGTGAACCTTTTTTACTCTCTCACCCTCTCTCTCTCTCTCACTATGAGCAAGGGAGCGTCGGGAACGGGGACGGCTGGTTTAAGGGCGCGCAACGATTTCCCGTGCATAGGCAAGTGGCATGGCCTTCTTGTATCGGCTCGTGTGAGCTGCCTGCGCGCGGGTATTGTTTCAGTTGCTGCGTGCTGGACTTGTAAACAACACGTAGTGTTCGCGGGCGCCGAGTTGGGGCTTGCTTTCAGAACAGTGGGAAGTCAATGATGGCTTTTTGTTGTTGTTGTTGTTGGTAGGGTGAGGTCTCGATCGTGGTGGCTTGTTCCCACAGCCCACCAACTCGATCGAGGAATGCTGCACGGACAGTGATGACTATCACACATTGACGGCTAGAAAAAGTAAACAAACGGTGATTGTGATAATACGAGGTCGAGAAAAACGCTTGCAAGAAAGTCGACCCAAGCGTTTGTTTGATGATAAATATGAACGTCGTGTTACGCGTCTTGACTCAGCTCACCTGGCTGTGTATGTGCTGAAAGCAGGGTGGATCGGTAAGACTAGGATGAATGAAATATTCAAGAATGCCACGCGCTTGTTTTAAGCATGCACAGCTCGCTCACGTGATGCTCAGGTCACAATGTGTGGATAGATGATTACTATAATTTCGTTGCCCAAAACATTCAGAAGGCATTTCTTCAACTTTGAGTGTTTAGATGTTTTCGCTTCTAGAAGACACCGGCTGGTCGTTATAATGGAGAGTTCAAATTAATAAAGGTGAGAAACATGAAAAAGGACATGAAATCGCACTTAACTTAGTGCAAATCAGTCGAAAAACTTAGCCTTATGTTATCAGAAAAGCAACGCTGAAAGAAGTTGATTTGCACAACAGTTGTTATGTGGGCAAAAAGTCTAGCCACACTTTGACACAACGTGTTAACGCTAATGACACTGATAACTGAAAGAACCTCTTCCGTCCGTGAAGGAGATGAAATTTAAGAACTATGCTTAAGTGATACAAGATGACGAATTCTCTTTTCACTGTTTTATTAGCGTGTATTTCGGTTCCTTGAACCTCCTTTTTCAGTGTGTGCGTTTTTCCTGGACGGGGGACATTTTCCAGAGTTAAGGGTATGTATCTGATGCCATAAGATCAAGTATTAAGTGTTGTGTGTTCTGTCGTCGACATACTAATGTTCTTGATGGAACAACTCTGTGTGGATTCGCCGTAGACGACGCCTAGTAAGCTTACGCGTCACACGGCGAGATGCACTCCGAATTAACAAATTAAACTTCCACTAACGGTCAGTGCTCTCATACTCAGGACACGTATAAGTATTGGCACGCGGCCGCAGCCATTGTAGATCACATCACTAGAGATATAACTAGACATATATACGACCAAGTTCCAACGTCTCTCACATCTTGGGCACCGCTGGTTCTTCGACGTTGCAATCGCGGCAAACGCTTTATTTACTGCAGAGGCGGCAAGCGTCGCAGAAAAGAATGCGCGTCTCCAACACCTCTCCGAGGCGCACACTTCACCCCGACAAGCTTCGTCTTTGTCCAACACCACCTAGACTATTCACATAGTCTAGGTGGTGTTGCTTTGTCCTGCATTTTTTCCGTTTGTCGTCTCCTCCGGTGGTGTGGCTCGTAGAAAGACAGTGGCCAGCCTTCGTCTTGCGCAACGAGTTGTGGCTGGGCGTCGCTTCTTCATCTGCCTTCCCCGCAGCTCCCGCTGTTTCAATGTCTATAGCGGGTGACCTCGCAAGCAGGCGCGCGTCTGTAGCTGCTCCCAGTGTGGTCTCTTCCTTGAGCATAGGGAAAGAGGTGCTAATGACCCCCCGGGTCAGAGAGAAGTCACTGGTTGATGGTGAAACGAAACACAAGCCAGACGTTGATGATGCAAGAGAGAGAGAGATAAAGATGCAAGGAAAGGCAGGGAGGTTAACCAGACGCACATCTGGTTTTCTACCCTGCACTGGGGAAGGGATAAAGGGGAGAAAAGAGGTTGCAGAAAAGAGGTTGCAGATGATGCAAAAAAAAGAAATGAACCGACGTCCAGCGCGGCACAGACGTTACCCTTCGCGTCGGTCCGTAGGTGGCAGTAACTGTGCGCTGAACACGAACGCTGTCTTCATCTGTGTCTGACGTCTTGCTCCGGGATCGCCGCAGTTGAGGCGTCATCTTGGGTGGCTGGCCGGCTTGACTGCTTCACCGTCCCACTACCTTCCTCGTTATGCTGCTAGTTTTTTTTTCTGTCTTTTTTTACTTTAATAGCGCTGGTCTTGTAAGCTCCGATCTCTTGCTCCCTGTCGTCGCCAGTCCATCTTGCTTGGCCGAAGGGTAGACGTCATTTGTGTGATGCGCTGGTGTTGTTGCGATAGCGTGTTTGCTCTTGCCATCAAGCGAACGAGGCTTTGTTGTTTGACACGCTGTTTTCTCGAGGTAGGCGGTGACACAAGAGGCAGGGCCTCTTTCCGGCAGGTGTACTGACGCGCTCCCATGAAACAAGAGGACGCACCTGACCGCAGCAAAAAAGCACACTTGTTGCGACCCTCCGCATCTCTCGACTGTGAACAAATATATTTCGGTTGTTGTTTTTCGTCTCGTGAGGTAAGCGAAAATTTGGAGCCCGCGCCCTATTCGAAAAATAGAGGCTAGCGTTGATCAAATTCAACAATCACGTTTTTTTCTGCTTCGTACATGTATGATAGTCGATAATCACACGTGTTTCACTGCAAAGATAGCCCCCCCCCCCCCCAATAGGATCTTGCGCGCTTCGCCGTCAGTGGCTTTTCTTCACTATATCACCTCTGCCCCACTTCCCCGTTTTTTTTTTTCGTTTAAACACAGTTGTTAGATGCAGTTTGTTTGTTTTTTCTGTTCTCAACTTTGCAGCACTGCCTTTACCTACATTACGTTTCAAATAGCCACCAGACAAGTTTTTTTCTCAATTGCATTTGAACGAGTAAAAAAAAGAAAAAAAGAAAACTCACAGGGTCACTTAGGCACTCACCTGAGACGACTGGAAAGTGCAAGCCACGTTTTTTTTCTTCGTGGTCAATGTACTAATTCGGCTCTGCCCCCTCCCCCTTGAAAGCTTTTTGCTCCTAACATGGTTTTCCCCTGCCTCCGGGATCGGTGGTACCCCAGCTCTTTATGCACAGCCTCCGTGACCAGTACACCTCTAAACAAGCTACAATGTTGTATGACGACGTGATCGTGTGACGATGGTAACGTGATGTCATGATGATGTCGTAATGACCTTATAAATTTTGGAACCCTTTGGCGTCAGATGGGAACTTCATCAATCCCTTGATTTTTCTTTTTGCACCACTCCTGTCGACGGCACCGCTGAAGGGGGACGACGCCGATGCGGGAAGCCGGTCCATTTCGGCGTGTGATAAGGCATGTAAGGTCTTCGTCCTAATAGAGTCCACCGAAAGAGGCTGAATAGAAGAAACTCGGGGCAATTCCGAAGCTATCCACATTGCTTTTGAAGTAGCGACGTCGTCGAGGTACGGTGGCCATTGTTCTTCCTAACCACAGTACTAGAGGGGAGCGCCCGTGGTAATTCCCAGCACGCGTACCCTGTCATGCGTTCATCGTTGCACCTAATTTTGTGTCTTGGTGCTTGGCGTGACCACAGCTCGTGTTTAGCTCAGATTAGCAATGACGCAACCGGTCCGCTACGCGGGAGGAAGTGCATCGGACCGGACAGGATTAGGGGAAGCGGGGAGGAATAGAAAGGAAAGGCCATACGAAAGTAGGAGAATTGGGTGGGTGAGAAAGCATGCTGGGGAGAGGCAAGTATGAGGGAAAGAGGAAACTAGAGTTGCTAGGAGAAAAGGAAAACAGGAAAAAACAAGTGTAAACGCGAGACAAATAGAAGAAAGCATGACGTGGTTGGAACGAAGTTAGCTGGGATAACTCGTCGGAAAGGGAGAGAAGGAAATAAGGAGGAAGGAAAGAGAAGAACCGGCTGGCTTCCGGAATAATGGTGAGAGTGCTGTTCCAAAAATGCGTCAAAGCTGTGGTCTGATAAAGGGTGTCGTGTACACGCCTAAAGTCGTCATTGAGGCACTCATAAGCTTCGTTTTGTAGCTAAATAGATTTGGCCCTTCAACATCTCTTTTTTAGTAAACAGCTTACTGACCGAGGTGCATTTTCGCGGAAAATTTCGTCCAGATACCTGATTTGAACGTTCCCTAAAACTTCATACGTGTGGTTCAAGACCAGTAGTCAATAGTAAACAAACTGATAGGTTGTTCTTACCTGTCACTGTCGCCTCTCATAACACATACAACGCTCCGTTCGGCGTTCTAACGGCTTCGATTATTCTCGTGGCGTAAAATGTGCATAGAATCACACGGTCGCTTCCTAGCGCGGCAATGCCATTTAGCTCCACGCTTACCCCGCCGGTGGCCCGGCTAGCGAGCGGCCGACACAGGCGAGCCACCCGTGCTCTGCCGCTAGCGTGGGCGAGAGAGGACTGAGCCGAGTGTTTCACCTGGTTTCACGCACCGACCGACCGAGCGGCTCCCGGTTTCCTCGTTTCCGCACCCTCCTTCCCTAACCCCGGGTACTGCCCACGCCGTTCCTCCTAGGATTCTCCCTCTCTGACTCCGCTCACCGCTACTAGAAACGCTTTCTTGCTTGCGCTGCTTACTTTCGCGACTCGTCATCCAGCGCCAAGCCGGGCGTGACTGCGAATCGCAATGGTCGAACGGTAATAAGAAGGGCCACCGCGGTGCTTGCCTCCCCTCCCCCTACTACCCTCCCTCGTTCCCGAGAGCTATTCCCTTTCTCCCGAATCGGCACTACCACCAGACTTTCCCTTCTTCTCCCTGCGCTTCTCTCTCTCTCTACCTTGAGCAGCGTCGTCATCTCTTGTGTCTCGTTCGGGAGCTCGCTCCCCAAACGGGATAACGGCACGCCGGTGGTTGCACACGGTGGGGAGCGTTGGTAGCAACAACAAAAACAGCGTTATAGAGAGACAGAGTGCGTAAACGGGAAGATGGGCGAGAGGTGGGGGACATATCCGCGACTAACGGGATATGAGGACGGTGGTTCGCAGAGGGCTAGGGATTGGCTCGAATGTAGCGGAAAGAAAAGAAGAAAAAGACACAGTGGGATAAGAGTAGAAAAAGAAGAGCGTGCGTTCGGGACTGCGGGACCAGTGGATAGCGGTGGCCGGATGAATGGATCCGTGCCCTTGTCTGGTTAACGCTGTGGCAGTACGACAGGTAGAAAAATGACAGCTAAAAAGATAAGAAAAGAAAACAAAAAAGCATTGAATGGGCTGAGAAAGAGATTGCCACAGAAAAAAAAGAAGTAAGAAAAGAAGAAGAGATTCTAACAAGGAAAGGTAGGCAGGAAATTAGAACCGCTGCAGACGGCGAAGCACGTGATGGATTCATAGTAAGAGTGAGGGGTTGGTATTGTGGAATAGAGAGATGATAGCTATGCCGGCTGAGTACGCGAAGGACCTCGTTCTGTTTACTCGATCGGAAGAAAACGGTAAAGAGAGTGAAATTTAAACACCTGCAGGATAAAGAGCACAGTATTTGCGGCGCGTGTTGAAGGAACGCGCCGTGTAGGGCCCTTTAGTTCCTTTGTAGTGAGGGCAATATCTGCGATGCGCCATCACTGCCCTTGGTATGTAGTTGTCGCACCGTCTGTCACACCTCTTCGTTCGAAATATGAAAGCACCTCGAAATGCTTTACTGCCTTTAATGTATGAATGTCTGTACTCTCTGCGGGAACAAATAGCAATAATATCTGGGGTTTTGTGTCCGAAAAGCATGTGGTAGGGTATGTGGGACGCCATAGTTGAGGGATCTAAAATTTTTGACCATCCGGCGTTCTTTAAGGTGCACTGACGTCACACAGTATATACGGGCCTCTACCATTTCGCCCCCGCCGAAATGGGACAACCGCTTCGGCATCGAACCCGCGACCTTTGGGTCAGCAGTGTGACAAAAAATGAGACGAACAACATGTTTCTGAGTGGCCGAGTGAAACCCAGTGCCAGCACGTTTTATCTAGCTAGCAGGAATACCTGTCCAGAGAAGAGGCAGACAGCGACACCTGGTGGTAGGGTGCGCAAAACATCTGCGTGATTAAACGTAGGGAAGAGAAGGGTTGAGGGGGGAGGGATGTAGTCGGAATATGGTGAAATGACGTCTGATCCCAATGGGACGAGCTCGCTTCGTACACGAGGAATTAAGCGACAGCTTGTGCGCTTGTACAGGAGACTCCCGGCTTATACTGTATGGGTAATGGCCTGAGAGCCACACGCATTGAACGCGTTTCTGCAGGCAGGAAGGCATCCGCGCGTCGTGCGCGGTGTATCGTGGAATTCTGTCCCGTGCTGCGCGACGGGCTTTCGGATTACGATCTCTGCACGTTCTGCGCCTCTATTTCCCCGAGGGGAAAATTGCGCGCGGCGGCGCTCCATTTATGGGGACTCGTGCAACGAACGAATGCCGGCCACGCCGCGGAGGCGCTGCCCACACGCATCATCCAGAGTTCGAGCTCTCGGGATTCGGCGTTTGTCTGGGAAATATCCCTAGCGTGTAAGGGAGAGAGGGAGGCAGCACGTGGAAAACAAGTGGATGAAACGCTGTCACGCTGAGTGAAGCGCTTTCACAGATGGAATCGCGCCGCGATGAAGCGGTAGTGTGTCCGAGCGGCCCGACGGGACATGGCTTTTAGGGGAGTCCTATTGCGCAAAACGAGGTCGGTGGTTCGATTCCCGCGTTGTGGTAACGGCGCTTCAACGGCGCGCTCTAGCGTTTATGAGCAACGGTTTCGGCTGGGGCAAAGTTTTTTTTTGCTATTCTAATGACGTGTGAAGAAATGTTGTTGAACAAATAAGGCGCTGGCTATACTCCTTCTCCATTAAGTGTGTATTGAGCATACTATCTAAATCTTCCCTGCCCGAAAACCGGCTCTGAGTAACTGGAAAAAAGGCAAAGACGTAATAAGGAGGGATGCGTTTCGCGATAACTCGAAGGGGATCGCTTTACTGCTTGAAGCGAGGTCGGTTTACCATAGGTTGCGTAGGTATATAAAGCGAGATGCAGTAAAGAAGAAGAAGAATAGATGTGCGTAACAGTCACTCTCAATACGAGTTCCAACACGCTGGATGCGGTTAAAATAACCTCAAGCCCGACCAACGACACTGAGAAACGTTAGGCCGGTTCAGAAAGTAGCACTAACCGAGAAAGTTTAGTTCACTAATTGTTTCATGTGTAGGTGCCGATTTGCAGTGTTGCCGCCATTCTGAGCCCGGACAGCGTGTTGCAACTTCTATTGATTGTGAGTGTACATGCTATGGGGGAAGCTAAGGCAACAATGGAGCACGTTTTAATTGAATGTGGAGATGCGTTTGAGCACTGGCCTATATGAAGCCTTGCGTTTTAGAGACAGCAATCTAATGGTAGACAAGAAGGTAAAGAAGTAATAACCGGTCATCTAGAAGGCCACCTGAATTGCTGCAATGGATCTACGGCCCGAACTACAGTTCCCTAGCTCTTATACTTTATGGAAGAATGGGAGCTTCATTAATTTGTTTATCAAGTATTGATGTCGTAGGGTGAACATACGCAATAGAAGAAATATTAGGTGGTCTGATAATTCATGGTGGGAAATATGGGAGAAAAGACAAAAAAATATAGTGGCAAAAAGTAAGTTTAGTCAGGATTGAAGGGCAATAAGCTGGGTTGTAAAATTACGTTTCTTTTTAATCTATAGGAAGATCGATTTAACGGAAGACGGCAATGCATTAGGCGGACTTAGAAAAAATATATACGTTTTTCAAGCTTGTTCTTGTACAGGTAACAACTCCGTTATATAGAGGATGCTCACAGCATCTATTCACGAAAAAAAGAGCTGCTGAAGGTCGAGCGGCAGGATCTCTGTTAGCTAAGATTTGGTTTGCTTGTGAATCCTCGTGTTCCTTGTTAGTTTCTCTCAACTGATAGGTTGATGCAGTTCTTTGGAGGTCAGGCTAGTCAGAATATTCTGATATGTCTTTCTCATCACCTGGTCAAGGGCATTCCCCTTGGCTGGCCTCGTTATCGGTCAAGGATTGGCCGCTTGATACCTTGCTACGCACTGGAAATAACTACGCCCCTGTGGCTTTGGTTTCTGTATACAAATGGGGGTTCCATTCTAATGAAGAATCCGAATGTGATACAAGTGAAGCTTCAGAAAGCCTCGTCACTTTTCCAGAAGATCACTGAGGTCCACTTGTTCGGCCGAGGGAGTATCCTGTGCTGCTCTGCAGACCAGAAATGCGTCTGAGAGCTTCTGAAATGTTCTGAATTTTCTGCGCAGCCGGTGAGCCCGTTTATTTTAGCTCATCTTGCAAGTACGAAGGGCATAGTCCAATGGATACGAGTTTGGCACATCAAGAAATTCTGGACTTATTTGCTGTAGCTGGGACAGTTTCAGTCTTTCGGTGCACCCGAACAACTGATAAAACAAAATGGCCTACCAAATTGGTTATACTAACGTTTGCAGGAAGAATCAGAACGACAGAAGTTAAGGCATGGCCACTAATCTACAAAGTGGAGCCACTTTCCCCGAAACCTTTAGAGTGCTCGAAAACACAGCATGAAAGGATGCAGATCAAAGGCTGGATTTCGTCTTTCTGGAGAGATTCATGGCAGCCGCAATTGCAAATTTGGTGACCAGAAGTGCTGCTTGTGTAATAGAGTGCGCCCTGCAGACTCTGCTGAGTGTGGCGCAAAAGAAAGAGAAGTGGTTGTTCTAGAAATCATAGAACGCATACGTTGCCCATAGAAGGGAGGCGGTTGCAGAAATGCATGAAAGATCTAAAGGATACGCAGGCATAACAACCCGGCACACAGCCGCAATGGACGCATCACTCGCAAAGTCGATAACTGAGGCCATTGAAAAGTCTACTGAAAAGGTAATGCAGCGTCTGGCAGCTACTATTTTTGAAGCCTTGGCTAATACGGTAACACAACAGCTGACACAAATAATTGGTACAGTTTCTGTGCGAAATTGGGGTTCGCCGGCTCTGTTGATTTCCAGAAGTACAGAGGAGGAAAATCTAACAATTTATCATAGATATATCTCTCCGAAAGCAGGACCTTCAAAAAATACAGTTCAGGCTGAGTCAGAACCTGTGACAGATAATTCAGGAGACTTTACGGATATGGACGCAGAATCTCAAAAGGCTCTGAAACGTAAGAGATCTCTCCCTTCAAAGAAGTCTCCCCAGAACTCAAAATCCAAAAAAAAAAATACCTGTAAAAAAACTTCTTTGAGAACCTTTCAAAAATGATTTCTTGAAGAAAGATATTATGGATCAGGCAGTTTCTACTGCTGGTATAGCATCAAATTAGTTTCACTAAAAACTCTGCAGTGGAGTCGCTGGTCTATTTGGTCAGCAGCTACCAATTTACAATATATTTCTTCCCAACTTTCTCCCGACATAATTGCCACTCAGGAAACCTGGCTTGCTAATGGTAAAATTTTTTACCTGAAAAATTATCAATTAATGCGGCTGGATCGGCCGAGTAGAGGCGGTGGTCTGGCTTTCTTAATATCAACAAGGTTTGGTCACAGAGGCAAGATATCGTATCAGTGTATGGGTACGAATTACAAAATTCTGGTGTTAGACATAACACTACCAGATTGCTCGCCTTTTTCTTTTGCAAATGTATACTTTCCTGCAGGAGCTCAGGATACGAGATGCCTCGATATTATGTTAGCTTCATGCAGGAAGGAAATATTAATGTGTGGAGATTTCAATTCACACCATGTGTCTTGGGGCTTCAGATCTGATGTATGTGGAAAACGTTTGTGGGAATGGACGCTTCGGATAAAAACTTTTCCTGCTTGAACTCACACGCTGCTACAATTGTTAGAGGTAACTCTAAATTAACTATAGATTTAACACCTTCCAGCTGCACTTCAAGCATATCCTCTTGGAATATCTTAGATTGTGCTACAAACAGCGACCACCTTCCCGTTAGTTTTGAAATTAAGTTCCCAAAGTTTGGTTTGGCAGGGAAAGTTGGCTCATTTGTAAATTATGGTAAATTACAAAAAGACTTAAAATCTATGTTGATTTTTCGCGAGGAAATGCAGGAAGACCTTAGGTCTATGAGTCTGTGTGCGGTATTGAAACTATCATTAAAAAATTGAGCGTTTACTATAAACTCGAACACAGCGGGATTTTTTTAGCCCGTGGTGGAATGTAGAATGTGTCAGGGGGTATTAAATCGAAAAGCGGCTTGGAAAAAACTGTTAATTAACAAATGCCCCGAAAATCGGTGTGATTATATATTTCTGGCCGCTGATTTTAAGTGTACAGTGTGCAAAGCAAAAGAAAATGATATGAATAAAATTAATTATCTGTCTAATTCTAAAATAAGAAAGCGCTGTTCAGGTTTTTGCGTGCGAGAAAAATTATTCCACAGTCAGAAAGCATTCATTATGTCTCCTCGCGAACTGTTTGAGTTCTTGGAAAATATTGCTAAAGGCTTGCAAACCAGGTTTACGACAATTGTGCCAAATCCCATGGTGAAATTAAGGGTGGATGATGATTTCCAGGAGGTGTCCTTAGCTGAACTGGCGGATGTGATAAAGTGCTTACCGCCCGCTTCTCCTGGACCTGATGGTGTGACCTCTACAATAATAAATGTGCTATACGAAATATTCCCGCATGAAATCTGTAATATAGTTAATTATTCACTGAAAAATTCTTGGATTCCGGCAGATTGGAAGCTTTCTAAAATAATTCAGATATTAAAGAAACAGTGAATGGAGTTTCCTCTGGATAACATGAGGCCTATTTCATTGACGTCTAACCTGGTCGAACTTGTAGAGAGAGTCTTGAATGCCAGTATAATGAACTATATCAATGAACATACAATATTTAACCCCAGACTAATTGGCTTTGTATCGAAATACTCCATTCGGTGTGCATATGTGGATTTGGAAAGTTGCATACAGCTGGCTGGGCATCGCTGCGAATACTGTGCGCTAGTCACTCTAGACTTAGCTATAGCGTACCTATCAGATTACCTCAACGAAGATGCCTAATTAAAAACTTGAAATAGAATTTGATGATATTTTGCCTTCTAACGCGAAACAAATGCCCCTTTGATATTTAAATAATCAGTTGCAAGATTATTTGACTCGTCTGTCCATAAACAACATTATTGCAACGGATACATCCGTATTAAACCAAAAGGCTGGAGTAGGCACCTTCTGTACTTCTCTAGACGGGTCTTTTTCAGTTCGATTACCAGATTATACGCTATAATTACCAGATTATACGCTGAATTATTTGCTATAATTCTAGCACTTCGTAAATTTCCTGCAAGCAAATAAGAAGCTGTCATACTTACAGATTCTCTCTCAGTATGCACTGCACTATGTACAGCAAAAAATTTGACATTTTTGGGTATGATTATAGTAGTTTATTACCAGCAAACCTGAAAAAATTCCACTTGCCATGGGTACCTGGCCACTGCGGGATTTATCCAAATGAGATGGCAGACTCGTTAGGCAAAGCATCTTTAAGCGGAACACTCTTACCTATTTTACCTGATTTTGTTTATGTAACAGCACTCAGATACAGAAATGCTTGCTTGCCCAAGGAAATAGAAAAAAAAATATCATTGAATAAAGTCAGAGACTTCTTAAACCCCACATAACATAAAGTCAGAGACTTCGTACATCTAAGATTTTGCTGGAACAAGCAGTGGTGTGTATCTCGGCAATTAGAAATTACGATCACCAGATTACGATGCGAAATTCCGCACCTGAAATATTACCCACATAAAGCTTGACTCACAGCATCTCCGTTATGTCTTACGAGCATACGAGTTTCACCGCCACTGTCGTCACCTCCCCCGACCAGTGTTGTGGGCATTCATTCCACCGATGGAAGGAAACCGAACGCACACCAAAAAATTATCGTCTAAAAATTGCCACATACTTTGACGAGAAACCACTGCGAGGTTAGACCCTTCAGATGTTACGCTTTTTATTGCGACACAATACAGAAAAGCAGTAAAGGACGGTTGACAGTCCCTTTAGAGCGCCCGCACACGAAGCATGAACGCGATATTCTCTCCCGGAGTTTCCAGTCTTTGTGGCGCAATTCGTAAAGCTGGCTGTTTGTTCACGTGACGTCAGGGTGAAACGAGCTCTTGATTGGTCGACATATACGAGCAGATATGTGTTGTGAATTGTCACCTACCCTTCTTTGGCATGCCGTTGCATGTCCTGTCTGCCTTGTCCCGCGTGACAATCAGGCGCGATAAACTGATTTCACTTTGTTTTTGCGTTTGCGACGGCGCAAAAATTAGGCGGTGATAGCGAAGTGTAGTCGAAAAGTGCCAAATATTCTGGCTGGTTCAACGCGTAGGTGCGACATTCAAGGCGTTTTCTGAAGAAGTGCGTTGAGGAGGAGATATACCACATGTAAGAAGGGCAAAGACGAGGACGACTCTACTGGCCGCTATTTTTAATTTTTTTTTATTTAAAGAGTCCTTACAAGCCTTGTTAGATGCGTTGGGTAAAGGGGACAGCACAGAAAAGAAAAATGAATGACCACACATAGTGTATATATTAGCATACAATTGATTGATTTGTGAGGTTTAACGTTCCAAAACCACTATATGATTATGAGAGACGCTGTAGTGAAGGGCTCCGGAAATTTCGACCACCTGGGGTTCTTTGACGTGCACCCAAATCTGAGTACACGGGCCTATAACATTTCCGCCTCCATCGGAAATGCAGCCGCCACAGCCGGGATTTGATCCCGCGACCTGCGGGTCAGCAGCCGAGTACCTTAGCCACTAGACCACCGTGGCGGGGCTATTAGCATACAAGATGAAATGAATAAAAATACGCACGTAGCCTCACAAACGCATTAAACTATTGGCGAACAATTAAAAAAAAGAATTCAAAGTGTTGCTCAATGCATTCACAATTGAAAAAGATTAGAGAGATCATAAACCGATACATTTCGTAAAACGCGCAGGCAATTCAAAGTAATCAAAAACATAAGAGTTTAAGAAATGGGCGAGAAGAAATAAAGTCTTAAATATGAATTAATAAATCATTCATAACCAGCGAAATGAAAGGAAGGTGTGGTGTGGTTCAGGGGTCTTTCAGAGATTCGACACGTAAAGCCCTCCCTCTGCTCGATGTCCTGGGAAGACGTCAATAATGCTCTGACGCAGCTTTTGTATCAATGATAAATATCGTGTTCCGGCTGAGGGCACGGCTTGGTGTTACGCCGCAAGAATACCAACACCTTACATGCCCTTGCTGTAATATAATCGACGCGCCTGTGCCGACACATGGATGGTGTAAGGGATAGGCCCAAGTACTCACACTCAGAAACAGTTTGTAATGTATAACCAGATTGTGCCGTACGCGTTTTTTTTTTTGCGAACTGCGCGGGGACAGTTTTATGGGAGTTTATTTGCATTTTGTAAATCGTGGCACCAGTTTTCTATTTTAGCTGCATCATTTTGGGAAATAACGGTGTCAGCGAAGCTAGTAATTTCCATATGAATTGTTAGAATATCGGCAGCAAACAGTCCTACGGAAGAAGTGATGATGTCAGAAAGGTCAGTTGTGAATGATCAAAAGAGCAAGGGGTCCAACACTGAGCCCCGAGAGAAACCAGATGTTACGCCTGCTATAGCCGATTCTGGAGCAGTTACCAGGAGCGTAGCCAGTAGGTGGCACACCGGAATCGTGCCACCCCAATCCTAAAATATTTTCCCGTTATGACATACATAGCGATAAATGACAACTTTAAGGGCTGTACTGCGCAAAGTAAAAGTGGTACCCCCCCCCCCCCCTCGAAAAAAATTTCTAGCCACGCCCCTACGTACTAAGGACGCAAAGAAAAGTACTCTCTAGTTCATGCTATCACCTGTTCATTGATATTACACCAATGTAACTTACGTACGAGGAGCCCGTGATTTACGAGGCGGCACGATTTAGGAGGCGCTGGTTTTCCTATATCTGACTGATGGACTTGCTCGATGAGGTATATGTCTAGGCAGAGCACTAGGGATGCGCAGGTGTTTGAATTCCTAATACTTTCATTTGGTGATATATTCAAAACTGTAATAAGCGTGATTTGCATAGCATTTTCTTTCTTCTAAGAACACAAATTGAAGCAGCGTTATTTTTTTTCCAAAGAACAATAATTGCTTGAGGAATAGGCATGAAGTCAGAAATGAAATACTTACAGCCAATGCAATACTGTACATAATCGCCATTGGCGAGTGCTCCAGAAACCATGTGGAAAAGTCTCGCGAACAATTGGTATGTTGAAGTATAAAAGTTCAGAAAATATTAAAGAAAATGCTCCTGCATGTGAATGCGAGATGTAAAGACAGTGTGGTACTTCATTCCGGACACTCTGTACGGGTCGTAATAAAGGCACGATGTACCCATCACAATCATATGCCTGCCACCCCAAATCATGCATTGAGGTAATGGAAAGTGGTGCCATGCTTTCATGGCACTGGTATATACTTAGTGACGTAATTTTTGAAGGCAAACACTGCTGTTCGCCCCTTACCGACCGGTGCTTGATCGTTGGCTCGAATCTTATGGAACCCCTTTAAAGAATAAAAAAAAAATGCTTGTCTTTCAATTACGTTTTTACTCAGTTTTAGGCAAAATAGTAGTACTAATGATAATACTTACGGTTTCTCTTGCCAAAAGCACGATACATTTATGAGTAACGCCGGGTGTAGGGCCCCAGAAATTTCGACCACTTGGTGTTCTTTAATGCACTGGCATGGAGCAGCACACGGACCTCTACAGCGTTTCGTCTCCATCAAAATGTGACCTCCGCGGCCAGGATCGATCTCGCGACTTTTGTGTCAGCTGCCGAGCACCTTAACCACTGCAACACCGTGCGCTACTCGTAGTAGTAGTAGTAGGCAGTAGTATTATTAGACGTAGTCGTTGTCGTAGTAGTATTAGTGTAGAAGTAGCAGTCATAGTAGTAGTAGTATTAGTTGTATAGTATAATAGTAGTAGCTTTGAGAGGATGGGAAGACGCTTAATTCTGCAGGGCATGAAAGAGAAATCGTAGCGTTATCGGGGGTTGGAAAGAGGAGAGGAAGGTGAGACCATAAACGAAAGGCCATCTCCTCTTGAAGTGAGTACTTATTTCTCGGGAAGGTCACTTAGCTCTCTCTCCATTAGATATGCACGGTGGGTGCGTGGTGGCTATAGGGAATTGAGCCTAGTGCCCCCTGCATTTGAAGCCATCGCTTTAACCACTTGATCACCGCTGCCGTAACCTGCCTCACCTTTACCGACTTCCTTTCATAATGTGTGTAACCACTAAGGCACGCTCAGCCCGAGGTGTGATTGATGACCATCATTTCCATTACGCGTAAACAATTAAGGGTCTGGTGTTACCGTAAGCCAGTCCAATGAGATGCGATCTGCCGCCCGCGTTAACACATTGTTTATGGGAAAACTGATCAAACGACTAAAAGCTGTCTCGGCTGGTGCTGAACTGGTCAGCATTGCGACCACTGTTGTAGATATACCTTGAAAATTGCCTACGGTACGACCACCTTGACAACCACCCCGAGACACGGCAGAGACGGCAGAGAGCTAGAAGTCTTAATTTGGCAATCGCCTTGATAAATTGATTGTGCCCCCTGTCCCAATTCCTGTATAACTCTAAAGGGATTACGTAGGGCTTCTACAACGCGTGCCTGTATTCGACCAACCCAGACTTGCAACTTCGTTTGCCATGCGGGCTCCCACGACGTGCTGAAACTTTGCTGTGTCGCATGAGGTTGTGCGTGGCATCTACGAATACGTGTTCTCGTCTCCTTGGAATGGCGAGCAGTTCGACATGCAACATTTGCGCCTGTGAGAAGACGCTTGAGCACATTCTATGCCACTGGCCAGCATACCAATCTGAGCGACGTGTTATGGAAGCCAAGCTCCGTCAGCTGGATACACGACCACTCACAGAAAAAGAAAGTTCCTGGGATCTCGGCCGACGGTTTTGCGTACGCGCAAACCCACAATACTTTCTTGAGTTGAGTTTTTTAGGGACCACCGGACTTCACGAGCGCTTGTGAGAGAACAACGTGAGACCATGCTGCGTGATCTCGAGCTGACTATTCACCAATCGCTTTCTTCCTCTTCTTCTTTTTTTCTGCATATTAACTTACTAATCTTCCCGTTTTCCCTCTCCCCAAGTGTAGGGTAGCCAACCGAGCCACGCTTGATTAACCTCCCTGCCTTACCTCTCTATTTTTCCCACCCCCTCTCATCCCCTCGGCAAGCTTTCTGCAGTTACCGCGGTTGTGCGTTGCCTCAGAGATCAGAGGCATTGCAGAGCTTCTACACCTCACCTGGTTTCACACTACCTCCGTTATCGGCCCACATTTCAGCAAGGGCTCACGTGATTACGTCATTGTAAAAAGTCATGATGACGCCGCAAATTTGGGTAATATCATGTGAAGGCGCCATCCCGTTATGGTTTTTGCATCACTCGTTTTGACGATGACGTCGCCGATGGTCGATTCTTGAGTTTAACGAGGCATCTAAGGGTTTCGCATTAACTTGCAATGAGGCAGGGAGGGGGATTTCCAGCGGCATTGGGATATACGGTAAGTCAGGTGGTACCGTACTGATGTGTTTGGTGTGCGTATCTTCTCTCCTTCTTTCTTGTGGCATGCAAAACCTCTCTTTACCGCACTAAGGGTGTCACCAATTTACCATGCGCGTCGAGTTACGCTAGCATGTAAGGCTTTTTTTTAAAGCTCGTTACTCAATTTGTCACCATTTCGTTCTCTTGCAGCATGACAAATCACGTCAATCTTTGATAACAGAGGCTCCGGGCATGTGGTCGCGCATGTTGGCTAAAAAACGGGTATGAGAGTACATATAATATTAACATCTGAAGCTCTTACTTTTCAAATGAATGATGTTATTATGAGAGACGCCGTAGTGAATGGCTCCGGAAATTTCTACCATCTGGTGTTCTTTAACATGCACTGACATTGCAAAAGTACACGAAATACACGGACGTCCAGCATTTCGTCTCCGCCATGCAGAAAACGGCCACCACGGCCGGGATCGCACCCGTGGTCTTCGGGTCAGCACAGCAACTGTCACACCACTGCGGCGGACACCTTAGCAACTGCAGTGCTGTTGGTCTCAGTCTGCCCGAAACAGGTGATTAAGTAGAAAAAGAAAGCGCTCTATCTGACCGCAGGTAGGAATATAGTTCGGAGACTGGGAAACATGGATGAGAAAGACGAGGAAAAGGACGGGAGAAACTGGAATGGTGGGGCCAGAAAAGAAGGAGAAGAAAGTGGTCCAGTCTGGAGTCGGATAATAAATGGACTTCTCGGTAACGAACGCGCGCCGCGTGACCGAGAACCAAAATGGAAGGGGAGTGGCTAATACCATAACGCCGCAGGAAGCCCGGTCGCGGAAGCAAGACGCAGTTCGGCGTACTATGGTAACGACGTACGACCGAGGGGTCGCAGGGCCAACGAAGAAGGAAAATGGCGCGCTCAGTAGACGCACGAACGAATAAAGGGGAAAGAAATGGGAAAGGAGGGCGTCGCGAGCGGGAAGAAAAATGAACCGAAGGAAGTAAGGGGAACTAGCGTCGCGACAAAAGACTAAAAGGAAGCGATGGACTGAGGAAGAGGCGAACAGCAAGGGATGTATAGCGTTCGCGAGCGAAAACCTCGAAGTAAAAACATGGCGACGGTCGCCTTTCCTTACGCACCTGCCTGCGTACGCACTCGTTTCTCGTGTGCTTCCCTTATTAGAAGCACTTCTCCTCTCTAGCTTGGGTGTTCAGTGAAGGATATAGTAGCGAAAGAGGTGGTTCGACGTCCCAGCAACCGGCGTGAGAAAAAAAAGGGGGAAAGAAAGAGAACGTGACATCGAATGAAGTAATTTGTAGGGAAGACAATGCGGCTGCCGCCGAAAGGGGGAGTGCGGACTGATACAGGCAGCAGGTGTACGACACCGCGGGTCATCGTTACAAGAAACAACGAAGAAGAGAATGAGACGTAGATGGGTCGTCGTTTCCATTCCTCTGTACGTACTTCTACTTTTACCCGTGACGTTAACGTGGAAAAGGGACGAACCACGACGATGTGGCAAAAGGGAGAAATATAGGGATTGCTTGGAGAGACGATGGTCATCGCCGTTACCTACAAGGAAAAGGCGTACGGCCACGGGGAGACGGTGTTGCGGATGTGTGCCAGCGCTGGTTTTTGTGTTCTGTCAGGCCTGCGACTTTTCCACTCTTCCCAGCCCATGCCGTCCCATCTCTCGATATCCCCATTTTCCACTATCCCCCTTCGCTCTCCACCGCAGTCACCATACTCATTAGATCCGGACGAGTGGGCCCTAATAGCGTAGCGACGAAGAGAGCCTTCAAATAGCGCGGCCCTAGGAAAAGGAATGAGAGTATTCGTACGAAGTACAGGTGATTCTTCGTCCCTATTACGAAACCACGAATGTTCCCTGTGCGTGATACGGAGTAATTCTTGGTCAATGTGGGAGCGTTAGTTCGCTGGCGAGTCAAAGAAGAGTCGCATGGTCCCCTGTGCATTTCTTAAGACGACTCGAAGGCGGAAGCCATCCTCTTCCTTCTTCTTCGCCAATTACGCGGTTTCGCGCAGCCTCCGGCATCGAAGGTTTTGGAAGGTTTCTGAGCCCTACGTGGTTTCACAGAGCCTCAGGGATCAGCCCATTTCTGACCTACCATGACGTCATGCGATAGCCTCGTCAGGCAACGCCGTGTTTTTTGAGTTCATAGTGGCGTCACAAAGTTTGGTGACATATGGCGTTTGAGGGCGTTATAGGTTGACGTCATAACATGACAATTTTTTCGTCAATTTTGTTTGACACCGACTGTCACTTTTCATGCTTGATAAGGCATCTAATGCTCGCTGCCGTCGCTACGTAGCCATTTGTAGTTGGGCTAACCGTTGCCTTTTTCTTTTTTAGGGAACCACGGGGGAGTAGTGGTATTTACCAAATTTTAGAAGTGCGCAACCGTTTATGATGATGATAGAGTTTTTTTACATGGGTGAACAAAAAACGATTTGCTAAGCAACTTCACTGCGAAAACAGATGTTTCGCAGTGTTATACATTGAGCGAATATTTCCCTATCCTGGGTGTGTCCGCTCAACTTATTTGTCAAATATTGCAATGTTACTATTCAATTCGCGACGAAGTTTCTGTCACTGTAAGTAGCATTCGAACACACAAATTTTCTTTCTGCCGTCCACTTACGGTGACCGAGCTGCAGTTATGGCGACCGAGGAAATTTTTCAGCTCGAGTAGACTTGCAGTGGTGTTTAGAAAGTACGCTGAGCCGTTCAGCCAACTAACAATAATGACATTGGTTTACGTCCCAAAACCGCGATATAAATAATGAGGGACCTCGTGGTGAAGCGTCTCAGAAATTTCGACCATATGCGGTGTTACTACACTCGCACTGACGACGTGCAGCACACGGGCCTATAACAGTTTGCCTCCACCGAAAGGCGACCGCTGCGGCAGGAATCGAACTCACGACTTCCGGGTCAGCAGCCCAGCTTCGTAACCACTGATCCGCCGTATCGTATGTGTACGCAACTAAAGCTGCGAAAGTGGCGTCTTTTCCTTACCAGAATTTCCGCTCCTCCTTTTTAGCACAGTGCCGCCTAGTGCCGTATGTAAATGTCGTATATGCTTGACTTATGTAAGCGCTAAGCGCACGTTCGTTAGACGAGCGAAGGACACAAGACAAGCGTTTAGTTTCACTTATATGCCCAGTTCAACTCAGGTGAAATGTTTACCGCTCTACCCTAAGTAGGCGCGAAATAATAGCAATAGTTTGTTTTACCTCCCAATATCTCTGTAACACCATGAGATACGCGGTAGTGCTGGGTTCTCAAAATATTGGTCAGCTCATGTTCTACATCATCATCATCATCATCATCATCATCATGATTTCATCTACTGCAAAACAAAGGCTTCTCCCATGTTCCGCCAGTCAACTCGGTCCTGTGCTTGCTGCTGCCAATTTACACCCGCAAACTTTCTCATCTGCCCAGGTTCTTTAACAGGCGTCTAAATATCACACTGGCCTCTGGCTTTCTCTGCTAAATGGCGCTCAACCAGCCAAATAACGTTGTACTATATTGAGTATAGATGTATTACAATGTGTAAAACAGAAGAGACTAAAGTGACGATAAGATCGACTTTCCTTTAGAAATGCACCTCGATATCATGTGACTTCTTCGAAGGAACTACAGTCGATGTTTTCACAACTAAAACTTTATTGTATTTCAAGCACTAGATTTTCTTTGTCCCTTTCGTCTTCCTTGCTTATGCTATTCAAGATATTATACCTGTTCCTTGATTTTGCTCGATCCAGATTCGGTCGATAGCAATCTGCACAATGCGACGATCGTTGGCATCATCAGCATCGTCAAGCTGTTCGCAGCTTTGAGAAACGCGAAACTGGTGGAACAGGTCTACGCAGAAGATGCGAGCTAAGAAACGATAGCTTATTGAGGGCCACCTATTCAGTCCGGGTAGAGCTGCAACGAATACTCTTTTTCGCGATCGATAAAGAAAAAAAAAAGTCGAATGAGACGGCACGTACCGAAAAAGAGAAAAGAGAGAGAGACGTAAGTTTGTTCCAGCTGTACTAACGTCTTAGTGCATCAAGAAAAAAAGATGCCTTTAGCTAACATTGAAGAGAAAACAGGCGAATACCTACGGTTTCCCGAGCCATCAAATACATTACCCCGATGTACTCAGTAGACTGCATTGTTGCTGTTTCAGCCACCTTGCAACCACCTCGTGATACTTGGTCGATGAGGTATAATTACCGTATGATTCCAATTAACTTCAGCTTAGCCTGCTTTCATACTTCATTAACTGTTAATTAACGTTGGTATTCTTCTTATGCCCTAAGTATCTTTTCGAATCACTTAGCATAACTTTGTTGCACTGAGTCCCTCCAGCCTCCCCCTTCAAGCTCTCAGCCCTGGACCTTCTCATGCACAACAATCGATATCGGTCCACCTGACTTCAAGTAACACTTGGGTTCATGCCGCCGGACGCAGGATTTTTCTTTTCAAACTTGTATGTCGTACGAGGCTTCTGCATTTAAGCATGATTGTTCGTATCATACGCACAGCACGTGCCATTCGAAATGCACAGTGCATGGCTCTGTGACTGGTGCTTCAGAAACGAAAGCGAAAACAAACAGGCCACGAGCATGTCGCATCCGAGCACGTAGTTTTAGAGTCCTCGGGGAAACCGACAAAAGGCGGAGGAGACGGGGCTGCACAAGTGCCGGCGGAGGCCTTCGCCAAAGTTGTATTTCTTCGAGGGAGAGCTTCGGATCGGGCAACACGTCCCCTGGTCCGTGGCGCATGCTGTTGAGTGGTCTTTCGAGCAGCACTTTATTGCGCTCATTAGGTTTCTGGATTCCATATACTAAAAGAGCTTTCATGCGTAGATCTTTCTTAGCGTTCGGAGTTTGGTTTCTATGCCATGTTTCTTTTTTTTGCATATTGCTGACCTTTGTCAGTATTTCTTTATGCGGAAACTTCAGAACATCGTAATTAACTGGTGTCATCGTTGCAAGTGCGATTTCATTAGCGTACTCAAAGGAATCGGAGAAGGGAGTTATTGCTACGTATGTCGGAGAATCGTGCTCGCGTTTTGCTTTATCTGTGATAGCAATTATACGGACGATGGAGACGCATTATTACTGCCGCCGTCCTGTTCTGTGTAAAATTTGAATTGATAACATAAACCCGCGCGTCGTGTGTTCAATGTGCGAGTGAAAGCCTGCGAGATTTGCCGAAGGTCGCGGTTCTTGCAAAGGTGAAATACACCGGCCGTCTCCGTAATGCGAAAGGCGCATGGAAACGTCCCGGAGGTGGGGTTGCATGGCTCTAAGAAAATTCGTATTTGACTAGCTGGGTAGGATCGCCCATTGTTGGGCGCACTGTATTTTTTGGAGGAGATTAGCAGATGGCTCATTTCACCGCGCGTGTTGTGCATTTGTCTCTGAGTTTCGTTCAAACAATAGGTGAAATGAAGGTATCCTCGCTCACTGTATGTTTAGAAGAAATCAGCAGAAGGCTCATTTCACCCCATGTAGTCATCGTGTGCTGAAACATAACCGTTAAACCAAAACAAAAAAGCGGTATTTGGGATTAGGATAGGCATCCAGATTTTAGTCGTTTTGAAGATATGTATCGACGTATGCTTGCTAAAAATTTTACACACCAGCGCCCCCTTCTCCCCGCTTCTACTTTCACTGTCACGACCCTAGAGTGTTTGACTGCAGCCCGCTGGTTGAAGTGAGTTTGACACACTTGCATTAAAGGGTACATCGAACTGACATGATAACTGATGAAAAATAATTTACTGGTGTCATTGAATCGACGCACGGTTTTCTTGTTAACAGCAAGTATCATCACGCTACCTGGTGGAGCAGATCTCAACCACGCGCCTATTTGAACATAGACTCTGCGATCTGCTTGGGCAATGCGACTTCGTGCTCCATAATTCATTGAATATACCACGAAGAGTTAAGCGGCGGTCAATCCTTTGAGCGCGCAGAGAGAGTGGACTGCGTTCTTGCGGGTATGTGCAATCTTGGTGGCACATACTTGATGCCCCATGCCCACTTCATGTTTGGTATTTTTCACTTTGCGCAAAATCTACCGTAGTGTTCTAGTGGTTATTGTACTAAACTGCTGACATGAACGTCGCTTTACCGAATTCCGGCTGCGGTGGCTGTATTTTGTCGAAGGTGGATGGCTAGAAGCCCGTGTATCTAGATTTAGGAGGTAGAATGGTGTACATAGGTTTCGGTGACCACTAGGGAAAATTTAGGCCCCAGGAGGTGAAAATTTTCGGAGTTGTCCACTGCGCGGCTCCCGTCGTAACCTTAAGAAGGTCTTGGGACGTAAAACCTTAACGCTTACATTAATAAAGTCTGCTCAATTGAGCCAACGGTACACCGTACGTTATGGCCTAACTTCACTAAAGACAGTTGAAAGGAACATCAAGCACGTCTATTGTTGTTTCATTTCCACTTGTCAGGAACGTGTCTTTGGTCATTCAATTTCGCGTTCGGCGAATCAGGTTCTGTCGTTTCGTCGCTCGAGGACATTACTTTAATCATTCTCCATTCGCGAACAACTCGCAAACGCGAGTAATCGGCGCTTCTTTTACCGATATATTTGAACCCTCTGTGTTCGGAGCCCGACGAAGAACGGAGATGCGCGCGCGGATCCCATTAGTCGGGAAGAAGACTCGTGCTGTTCGCCCTGCGCGTCACTCGGGCGTCGAATCAATTCGGGTACGAGAAGCTCGCAGTCTGAAAGACAGGCAGGCGGGTATATATAGGCCCGGGCTTTTTCGCGATCACGTACGGCTGAACTTGGCGGCAACATCGCGCGCAGAGATAATGTGAGGGGGCGAAAAGACTGGGAACGCTGTACGCTGGTGGAGAGACCGGCGCCTGGCGAATGAAAGGAGTCCTTCAGCGGGCTCTGTGCTCGTGGTAGCTGGAAGTACATAGGTGAGGCCGTAGTTTCGTTTTGTTTTGTTTTTGGGTGACCGTAGGGGGGAGACGAATTCCTAGTCTTCAGGTGAGAGATATTGTTCCGTTGTCGATTCCTGGCCCGGTCTGGCTGCCATCGATCCGCTGCCGTTCATTGCCGCTCTTTATGGGAGGCGGTTTAATGGTTGAGGAACTGGACCTCGCTGGTTAGATGGTGTGACTCTTTTACAAAGGATTGTTCGTACAGGAAGGGAAAAGACAAGTTGCAGTGCATGGAAAGTGCTTCAGCGTTTTAAAACTAAACTGTTATGTCTCATCAAGCGTGAAAACTGAGTGACGCAAAACGTCATCATCGCGAGATGGCGAGATGATGCCATATGACGTCAGAGTGACGTATCAGGTCACGGAGATTTGTGACGTTGCATGATGATGTAATCGCGAGGCATCAAAACGAAACCAGCTGAAGTGTGAAAAGCTCGCAATACCCCAATCCTCGATGCAGTGAAAAACTGCCTTAGCTGCAGAAAGGAAGGGCGCTGGGGATGACCACTACATCTAGTGTGAAGAACACCAACTACCATTCGTTCTGGGAACCGATGTCATGCGATGTCGTAGGCAAGCAATGGACTGTAAAGCATTTTATGTATTGCTTTGAGTCAAGCGTTGGAATGGGACCCCCTTGTTTGTGCACTTTAAGGTATGTGTATGTCGTTGGCAGGTCTGTAGCGAGGAATGTTTTTTGTTTCTAAAGGATTTGATCAAGAAACAATTCAGAGGTGGGACGCGCTTACAGAACTCTCTTGTACGCCTAGCCATCAATTAGCTCGTTTTAGCTACTGCGTCTTCCCAAGTTCTGTTTGCAGTGCTGTCTTCTTCAAAAATTAGTTACAGGAACTCTGATCGCGTCCACGTATTGAACTCGGGCTGGAAGATTGTCCGCAAAGGTTTCAAAGCGCGTCGCCTTGCTTTTGTTGGTATCAAAGTATGTGCATGGGAGAGTGGAGTACTGCTCTAGGAGCTTCAAAAATATGTCAAAACCAGTTCTGTTTCTCACAAATATTGATATATCATCGAATATATAATTGGCGTAGGCTGTAACCTTACTATTCTCGGTGCCTTGTTCAGGAAATTCTCCCACTCCAGGGCACGTTGCTTCTTTCCTGATGAGGGGGTCCAGCACCAGTTCAAATAAAGCTGTATGAGCTGCTGGGCATTCCCGTCTAACACTTTCTTTCTACAGTGAAGCTCTCACTCATGTCACCGTTTAAGTAAAAGTGACTTATGATGTCCTCACAAAGCAGCTCAAAGCGCGTGACGAAGTCGTCTGGCAAGCCATAATTTCTCAATACTGCGAACAGTAACGCCACTAGACCGATTAGAACGCCTTCGCTCGATCTAGGGACACAAAAGTTCCAGAAGTTCCTTTCTCTTTTATAATCAGCGTCAGAGTTGTGAAAGCGGAGTGGCCAGACACAGCACATGACTGAAGAAGCGGTACTAACTCACTCAGAAGGTATCTACATTTCAACACAGTGTTGCTTCGAGTTTATAGTACATGTTAAAGAGAGTGATCGGTCTCCACGGCTTCGGGTGAAATCTTTGATCAGCGATGCTAAAAGCTTGCCGGTGTGCTTGATTGGGCCGAGTGATCTCGTTGTGTCTAAATTTAGCCGGTCTATATGTATATATTTAAAATTCGCGTGCGTATACTCTTGATTGGTCAACGCGAGATCACGTGTGATGAGGGCTCTGAAAACGCGCTAACTACTTTACTGGTATCTGGTACCGAAAGTCATCGTTATCATAACCACTCTCTCATTGTATTTATTCGAAGTAAAAGATCGCCACCATAATTTCACATTTAGGGGCGCACGAATAGTGAACGTCAGAAACGAATCAAATATGAATCGACTAGCAGGGACGCCGAATCGAATGCGAATAGAGCGATATTCGAGTACTGTTAAACAATTAGGCAACCATTTTCAAAGCAGAATGTTAACGCTACCGTTTTCGAAACAGCCCATTTTGTTTGAAAAAATATTCAGAAGGCCGAAAAAAAGGAACATGAATAGTTTTAAATGACAAATATACCAGAATTTATGTAAGCTAAAACAAGCTGGCATCGTGTAGCAACTACAGCGCTTGCAAATGCTTTTTTGAAATACATGTAGAAATACAGCTGTGAACAGAGCACTCAAGCTTCGACAGCTTTTGAATACAAGTGATGTAGAAGAAATAAACAATATTCATTGGTCAACGTGATCGTGAATATCGTGGTGATATGAATATAACACACTAATGACTGTGTCAATTCAGCGGCACAGAAGTTTGAACCAAACACGTCTTCATCCTCGGTTCGTTGTGGCGCCGATAGTCCCCTAAAGGGCTGCAGCATGTGGCGAATTCGCTGATTGAAACAAGAAACATTCAACCCTTCTGCTCAGAGATTCGTTTCCCTCGTGTCTTTCCTCATCGGTGCCCCGCCGCGGTGGTCCAGTGGCTAAGTTACTCGGCTGCTGACCCGCAGGTCGTGGGATCGAATCTGGGCTGCGGCGGCTGCATTTCCGATGGAGGCGGAAATGCTGTGGGCTCGTGTGCTCATATTTGGTGTCCGTTAAAGAACCCCAGGTGGTCGAAATTTCCTGAGCCCTCTATTAAGGCGTCTCTCATAATCGCATGGTGGTTTTGGGACGTTAAACCCCATATATGAATCATCGAATTTCTTCATCGGTAATTATCATTCAAAAAATATTCAAAAACTATTCACTACTTCTAACGTGCACAATTCAGTGCGAGTATCAAATCGAATAGCACACCATTTGAATGGATATTCCAAATTTTCGAGAATTCGCATACTTCAATTTATGTTTCTTATTTTTTGTTTACTTTCCCTATGGTCCCATGACCAGCGTGACGCCTTGTTCTATTACTACTACTACTGCTACTACTCCTACTACTAATACTGCTGCTGCTACTGCTACTACCACTTCACTCGCCACGATAGTCCAGTGGTTCCGATGATTCAATGCTGACTGAAGGTCGCGTGATTGAATCCCCTCTGCGGCAGTCGCTTTTTCGGTGGCGGTGGAAATGCTGAAGGCACGTGTACTTCAATTTAGGGGCTCGTTAAAGAAGAAAAAAAAACCGCGGGAGATCTGAATATCTGGAGCCCTCCTCTACAGCGTATCTACACTCATGTCATGGATTCGGCACGTTGTACTCATACAATTATTACCATTATTATTACAACTACTTGTATAGTTGTACACTCAACCTAATCAAAACCGCACAGCGATGAATACAAAGCGAAGAGGCCTTGAAAACTAGGTAGAAAAGACAACTAGGTAGAAGATGAGAAAGAAGAGGAGGTGGCAATAGTGTAGCGTGATTAAACTACCGAAGGCGCACTGCTTTCGTAGACTTTTCTATTGCTATGGATACTTACAATATTTCTATTGCTATGGATACTACCACTGCTGTCAGTACAATTGCTATACTTCTACCACCACCATTACTTCTACTGTTACTATAGCTACACTGATGCTACTAGAACGACGATGGAAATGTAACAGAGTAGACTTAGAGTAAGACCGCTCCAATGTAAAGGAGAGAAACATATTTAGAGAGAGACATAGATGGGCAAGCTGCATGTAAACTGAGACACGACTGCCCCGAAACAACCAAGTGGTGCACGTTGTCATGCATTGAAGTGCTCCGTGAGCTGAGTCTATCCGCGCGCATACACACACACACACACACACACACACACACACACACACACACACACACACACACACACACACACACACACACACACACACACACACACACAAAAAAAAAACACTTACAGAAGCTCGGAAATAACGACGACGCTCTTTCTTGCTACCGTTCTGACACGCCGACACCACTCGCCTGATGGTTTTCCTTCTCCGCGCGACTTGGCCGCACTGCGAGAGAGCTGAACACCAATAAAGCGATGGGAGGATGTCGCCCAGACTCTCCTCCTCTCTCCCGTGCTGTAGGGCATAAATAACAATAACTGCCGCGGTGATCGAGAAGCGCGTGCCGTTTATCAAAGCAGAGGAGAGGCTGGTCGTACGAAAGGGAGGCGGGTTAGGCGATGCTTCGTAGGTTGGTGCGAGAGAGCCGCGTCTGTTTGGCGAGTGTGATATTCCGTGTATACTCTTCCAGAAGCCGCACTTTTGTTCACCGAAGTATGCCCAGGTGCGAGTTATGCACGAATAGCGCCTATGGACTTTAACTCACTTTAGTGCCACTGCGATTGCTGTGTAAGGTATTTGAAAGAACTGGCGGCAGGTATTCACATTTTACTTCCAATATTAATCGTCGCGTTCGTGTCAATCACAGTCGCGTGAGCTTAGCTCATCGGCACGCTCCAAAGCCCGATTGCTGTCTCTGCCCTCCATAACTTTTTTTAACATCCCCGTGACTCCAAATATCTTTGCGGTAATGTCATTAACAACAAAAGCCACGTTTCTGGCACATCTTAGTTTTTTTTCTTCAAAATTTGGCGTCCCATAGTTGGGTAGTTTGGTAGCTACAAGATTGATTGATTGATTGATTGATTGATTGATTGATTGATATAAGAGTTTTAACATGTGAAAACCACCATATCATTATGAGATGCGCCGTAGGGGAGCGCTCCGGATAGTTGCTACCACCTGGGGTTTTTTAACGTGCACCCAAATATAAGCACATTTTCGACTCCACCGAAAATGCAGCCGCCGCTGCTGGGATTCGATCCAGTGACCTGTGGGTCAGCAGCCGAGTGTATACCTTAGCCACTAGAGCCCCGCGGCGAGGCGGTACGTTCGGGAGCGGGTTACACACAAGTATGTACAGTACATTCGTGACTCCTGTAGCTGTGCCCATTGTGAGTCGCAGACAAGATGATGGAGGAAAAAGTGAGAGGCTTTGAGAGGTTGTTAGACGCGAGCGAGCAAATGTGGGTACCACGACAACAGTGCAATGTGTCTCGCGAACAATTGTAATTGAGTATCATAATGAAGTGACAATACAGGCTAATAAAAGTGGTAATGAGAGGAAGTATTAAGAAGATGAAACAAGCGCTGATGCAAGCAAGCAAGACGGCAAAGGAAAAAAAAAAGACAGAAAGAGAGAGAAAGAAAAAAAATAAAAACAGAGAGAGAATAAGAAAGAAAGGAAGAAAGGAGGGATTGAAGAAAGAAGAAAGAAAGAAAAAAGAAAGGAAGGAAGAGAGAGAGACAAAAAGAAAGAAAAAACTTAAGGTGAGGTTGGCGAGAAATAATAAGGAATAAGGAAGGAAGAAATAGGGAAGGTTTGAAAAAGAAGCTAAAGCTCGCTCACAAGCTAAAGAAAAAAAAAGAGTAGTGTACGAGAGTCCAGAAACGTATAAAATTCACTCAGTTTGCATGCGAAGGCAGCGAACGACGACGAATATTCGCGACGCGAGCCGCAAAAGCGAGTTCCCTAAAAATGGAAGGGGCGAGTTGAGCCCGAAAAGAAACGCAGTCGAAATAAAAACCTCGTCGGCGCGTGTCGCGTAGACGTCTTTGTAAAAACGGACGCGAATAGGGTCCCCTGCAGCTGTTTCATCCCATTTTTTATTCTTATTGTAGTTTCTTACGTGCGAAATACACCGTCTACGACTACATATCTCGCCAGCCACCGGTGTCATTTTCTTCTTTTTATTTCCTCTAACTCCACGAGGATGGCCTTTTAAAGAGCCGAGTTATAGGGAGAAGCCCACCGTCTGGCTCTCACAGCGACTCGATGTCTTCTAACGGGCTCCCGCCCGCGTTTTGTATTCTCATGCGCCTCTCTCAGCACGTTAAAACGAGGAGAACCATTTGTTCGTACGCGAAGACGGGAGAAAAAAAACAGTTGGTATTTCGGCGCATTAAAGTGTAATGAATCATAATATGTCGTTCGTTGAGTTGGCGGAGTGGAAGCGCGATTAGAGTCGGAGTATATGCCCGCGTTTATTAACGTTTGGTACTTTTTGTGCTTTTTGTACTCGTACATCTCTATGTACTTTCTTTTGTTTCTCCTACCACATTTATTCACTAAGCGCCGCTGCATTGGCTACGTGAAGCCTCGAAATTATTCGCGGCGACGTCTGAGCATGTATTATGGCATGAATGCTTGGAGCAACGGTAGTTTAAAGCAAATGGCTGAACTAGCCCTTACAGAAGGTGGCTGCCAGGAGGGGGTAGATAACCTCGCGTGCGTATACCCATAGGCTCAGAAACAACGTGAAAACAGAGAGATTTGGAATATGGTTTCGAGATTATAGTTAGCTTAGTACCGGTACGCAATACGAAGGATGATTGATTGATTTGTGGGGTTTAACGTCCCAAAACCACTATTTGATTATGAGAGACGCCGTAGTGGAGGGCTCCGGAAATTTTGACCACCTGGAGTTCTTTAACGTGCACCCAAATCTGAGTACACGGGCCTGCAACATTTCCGCCTCCATCGGAAATGCAGCCGCCGCAGCCGGGATTTGATCCCGCGACCTGCGGGTCAGCAGCCGAGTACCTTAGCCACTAGACCACCGCGGCGGGGCAATACGAAGGAGACGAAATATTCTTATTGAGCATGGAGTGTCATTGGAGCCATCGTTGTGACTGATGGAATTGTCTTCTTCGAAGAAACTCACCGCGGAAGTGTTGCGGTGATTGTACTTTACTATAGATGAAAAGGTCTGGGGATCGAATCCAGGTTATTACGTTTGCATTTTTTACGAATCTGAAACGGTATAGAAACACACGTGCTTAGGCCTAAATATTGACCCCCTAGGATTTTTTAGCGTGCGCCTGAATCAAAGCACACGCGCCTCAATAGCCTTTCATCTCCCTCGAAATTGCGGCTGCCGTAACTGGGATTTGTTCTCACCACCTCCGAGTCAGCAGTCGAGGGTGTGACTAGCAAAGATGCCCGGCAAGTGGAAAAGGAGGATGCCCGAGAAATAGCTGCTATTAAAATCCCCACTTGGTGTTCCTACCCGTCGAGTCAAAGTCGATAATGACCTGACACGTAGCGGCTGTAATTACACGTAAAAAATCAAGACATAAGAGAACAAAGTAAAGTGTAAATGCGTACAGAGTGATTGGCTTGGGTAATGAGAGCTCGGCGCAATATGACTCCATCCCAAGTTTCATGCGCCGCTATGCGTGGGCTCAAAATGCAAGTAAGACTTAGCGGATGCCTTCTTTTATTTTTCTCTTCTACTGAATGACGCCTAAATCAAACGAAAAAAAAGAGAGAGAGAGAGAGATACATGTGCGCAGCGAAACTACAGGGCTCATTTTTTTGTTTTGTTTTCAGGCTTCAGAAAAAGAAAGAACAGGGAAAAAAAGAGGTAAGTCAACCTATGCTAATGTTTACATGGCTAGTAAAGTTGCAGCGCCCGTGTCGCTTTTCCCTCTTCGCTGCGCGGTGCCTGTTTGCACACGGGACATAATGAAGGAACCTCTTGATTAATGACGTTGCTGCTTCGGTCTTTCACTATCGTTGCACGTGTCGGAAGCTCAGCTTATAAACTCGCGAATTCCGGTGCTTTGGTGTTACTTTTAGACAAAAATAAATACACAAAGGTAAGCGATACCGGCCACCTGCGTGTTTTTATGACGCGTGGCGTTGCAGACGTCATGTGCACGGTTGAAAGATAATGCGCTGCACATGCCAACGCTTGTCAGCTCACGCATACGAAAGGTGTTCATCAAAGTCGTGTTATCACTGTAATAGATTGATAAGCAGTATACACGACAGTCATCAAGATTAGTCGGCATTTAGTTTTAGCGTAGTATAAAAGTTATGTACTTTTTAATACCACGCAATGCCACCATGACACCAAGCTCATGCGCAAAGTCCCAGTCACCCATCACAGGTGGTGGTAACGCATGCAGCGTCCTTAGGCTATAAAAATTTGTCTCACCCCGCATATTCAGCTGACCTTACATTGAGGGTCTTTCTCCTCTATCTTCACATGAATGCACTGTGCGGGAAACATTTCCGGGATGGTGCAGAAGTGAACGCTACAGCCAAGTTTGTTGGGAACTCTAGAGATGGAAGGTTGTACGTTCTACTGCTGTGGCCTGTGGCATGCTTATGAATTGTCGGCAGCAGCGCCTGACGTTGGGTGGAGGAAATGTAGAAAATTAATGTCTTCCTGCTCGAATTTTCTTTCTTTGTCCCTGTTTGATCATACTGACCAGACCAACTTTATGAACGCCCCTCACGTGCTTTCAGCGTTCAAGGCTGTAGTGGCTATGGAATCAAATCACCGTTTAACCGTTGTCTTGTGATAGTGCATTGCGTTTTGATCGCTCATGTTGTGTTGTGACGCCTAGTGGTCGTCAGAGCTTAAAGCTGTAGAGTCTACAGAATCCAACGGCAGTTTATGTTCAATTTCATTGACAAATCCAGATCAATTTTTTTTCTGCTCTGGGTGGAGCAATACCGTTCCCATAGCCGATTGGGAGCGTGAATCATGTGCTCCAATGCAGATTGAAAGCAACCGCAGAATACGGATTGATCCGTGAAGCGAACATTTTCGATCCGGTGAAATAGGCGGATTTGACCACGGATGTGCGCGTGACGTATTCTGTGTCTACGAAAATGCATCCTGTCTATTGAACTCTCTCACGCACGCTAGCTAGATTTTAGAGTACCAGCTGCTACTGTCCATGGCCTTCGAGATTGCGCGTCGGCGTGCCATATCGTAGGCAATGTGCCGTTGAGGCGCACCTTTCACGACAGCAATCCCGCTTGGATCTCTCGCAATCTGGCGTAGCGCTCGTGATCTGCCATTGCAATAAACATTAAACGTTGGGTTGCGACAGTTCATCGTGCTTTACAGTGCACGGCGTTGTGTTCCCATACTGCGTACACATGTGCATTCATATGTGCGTTGTGTGAATATCTGCGTAGTTGTTGCAGCTGTTCGTTCGTTTTTATTGGCGCAGGGGTGGCTGGTTTCAAGTAGGCGGGAGTGTTTTAACGTTATATCAGCGTCTTAATCATTCTAATCATCACAATCAGCCCCGCTTACGTCCACTAGCAAGCGAAGGCTTTTGCGAACGACCGCCGGCTGTCCTTGTCTTGCATGAACTGATTCTCTTTTGCGCCAGTACTCTTCTCCATTCCGGCAAAACAATCGCAACGATTTCTCCTCGGCTGAGATATCAATTTGGGCTCGCTCTAAACGAGTGATCAACAAAAGCAAACATTGGTGCAGCGCAGAAGCTCTGTAGTGTTTGTGCATTGATACAAATGACTATCAGAAAGCTCATGTCAGCAGTGGAGGGCCAGGATGATATTCACTTGCGTGCGTATGGTTTTTAATTAGCGAAAGAGGGAAAGTTTTAGCACGTTGCTTGAACACTCTTCCGCCATCTCTTTCCGATTGGTCGAGTGTGAAATAAGTCAATAGTCGCGATTATTACGAAAATGAAAAAAAGGAAGCAATATGATGCTTTTCACTGCATATTGCCGTTGGTGCCCACATAAGCGCACGCAGGATTCTCCTTCAGGGGCGGTGAAGGTTCATCACAGTGCACACGGAATAGGGGGGAAGGAGGGAAGCGGCTGGGCCCTCTGCCTTACTCAAGTAACCTTATCTATGGGTCCACGGCTTTTTAAGTGCATAGGCGAAAGTAAACAGTTTTTTTTTGGAGGCGATAACATAGGTCATCGGCCACCTTTTTCGTCGAAAGCATGCATGGCCATGCACCTGCGCCTCATAAAGGGACAGTACAGGTCTGACTGAATAAAGACATTGAAATGGCTCTGCACAAACTTCAAAAATCATGCCACCCCCACCACCTTCCTGTGCGTACTCTTATGCGTTGCACTGCAGCTTGGAGTTAGAGAGGGTAAGTGGCTTGTTTCCTGATGACAGGCCCCTCTTTAGAAGCAGCGCACTGTGTTTCTTCCTCGCCTGTAAAATCAAAATCTCTAAGCGGATATAGTGCATGCGCTGTCGGTAGTATAAGAGCACGGCGATCATGACCGGGATTTCGGGACGTATGCAGGTATCGCCAGTTTTCGTCGATCACAGCGGTGGTAGGCCGTAACTGAATAGAAAATAAGTGGGAAAATTGATGTTTGATAAATAAAGCTACGGTCATAAAAATGATACCCGGGTCTGTACACCACAGTCATATTTAAACATTCTGTACACCAGAGTCATATTCTGTTCACCAGAGTCACCGGGTCTGTACACCAGAGTCATATTTGAACACCAGAGTCATAATTGAAATTACAGTGCCCACAGTAAACCGTGTTGTTTTTCATAGTGTTTATTATTTTACAGTGGGGCCCCGTGAGTTTCTAGTGGGGTGTGTGTACAATGGTCTTGGGTAGCCATGCGCATTGTAGTGTGATGTTGCGACTTTAACAGAACAATACAGTACGTGGCACCATGAAAGGAGGTGGATTGCACTCGTAAGAATTCTGGGTTGACTTTCATAACGTCTGCTCAAAGGCTCTCGGTCCGTTCGCATCATAATATACTTCCACGCAGGAAGGGTTGAAAAAACAAAGCGACGGGCAGGTGCCACCACCGTGTCGTCGTAGCAAAGCGTTGGAAACGCTTACCTTTTTGAGCATCGGGTTACACTGTCAGCGCAGCGTGATAAACGCTACAGTCCTTAGAGTTGCTTGTGTGTGCCTCTTCTAGTATAAAGGCAGACATACAAAACAAGGACGTGTTGTTATCGTGCCACACATATGCGCAATAGTTGCTTTTTAATTGACAATCACACTACTATGAACGCTAAACCTTGAGCAATATTGGTGGGCACTGCGGATGGGGTTGGCTGTTTGGTGCCGTTTAAGGTATCATTAAGGGCGGTCAAACAGACAAATGTGCAGACAGACAGACAGACAGACAGACAGACAGACAGACAGACAGACGGACGGACGGACGGACGGACGGACGGACGGACGGACAGACAGACAGACAGACAGACAGACAGACAGACCAAAATTTTTTCGTCTAAGGTCCCCAAGAAAGACGGATAAAACGTGGCATCTCACCGCCTGACAAGGCAAAAGCGTCTGACGCTACCCGCTACGCTTCTCCGCGCTCGTTCTTGAGTTGGATTTCACTCACAAAGTTGCTGTACCACATATGTGACTAATTGGCTCACGATGACAGTTAGCGGTGCCTTGTTAATGGCGGAATCATCGAGCCAGCCGCTTCGGGGCCTATCAAGCAATCATTCATCGCTGTTTGGACCCTTCGCTCATGACATATGCTGCTATACTTGAGTGATGATGCTTCAACGACGAGGTACGGTCGATCGTGGTTTCTTCCCCTTTTAGGGTTAACAAAACAGCTTCGATTGAACATGTCCTCGGACGTATTACGGCGCATGTTGAATGTATGAGCTCAGGGGCAATGCAATGTTAATGTTTGCTTGGGAAATATATCGCGCCTCAACTAGAGCTGGATCGCTATAGAAGCTACCGCTTTTATGTCAGGGCCTTTTACCTTCCTCTCCTCTGTTTTTAGTCTTTCCCAAAGAAACAGGCTGGCGCCGGGCCTCTGTAAGCGGCAGTTATGAGCCTGTTTCTTTTCATAATTTCTCTGTGTCTTGGCGGTTTACGTGTATTCAATAAATAAATAAATATCTAATTAAACAAACTAATATCACATACATTATTTATAAATATGCTACGAGACGATCACGTGCCTCTACCTCCTACCTTTTCGTCTTCTTTAGCCAGGAACCCGTCCCGAAATTCGTTCCTCGCATCTTACACTACAAAACTATAAACATGATAAGAGGTTATGTGCTACGGGAATATCATAAGTCCCACTTCTGGCCACTTGTACACTAAAAACGCAGAAGGCGGCCCGCCGCCGTGGTCTAGTGGTTACCGCGCTCGACTGCTATCCCGAAGGTCGCGGGATGGAATTCGGGCTGCGGTTTCGATCGAGGGTGGAAATGTTAAAACCCCGCGTACATAAATTTAGGTGCATGTTAACGAACACCAGGTCGTCGACGTTTCCGGAGCCCTCCACTACACGGCGCTTCTCATCATATGGTGAGTTTAGAGCGTTAAACCCCAGATTTTATTGTTGAACCAAGAGGAAAGTGGTGGTTAAGCCAACAAGCGGCTGTGAAGCCTTTGACTCATCAACAGAGCATGGATGTCCTTGTCAAAGACGAGAACAGCGGGAGGAAACCAAAGGCGATAAGTCAAAGATTGGAAACCAAAATTGCTACAACCTCGCTCCAGACTAGTTATAGCGAAGGTCGGGGGAAGTTCAACCTTGCTACAGCTAAGTTGTGCGCACATGCTGTCACAGACAAGCACGAGATCGATCAAATTCTCTGTGCACCGAGTGTTGTGCAGCTTAGTCAAGCTTTGAGCGAGTTCTTGTATACTTTAAACGAGCTTTGCCTTTGCCAACTAGTCACTCAGTTTTTTTTTTATTTAAATACCCTAAAGGCCTCGAGAGGCATTACATAGTGGGGGATACTGTTAAAAACAAGGTATACATCAATTCATATAAAAGGACCACAGACAGCGATCAGACATAACTAGGTAAAAGGTACATTTTACGACAAGGATGTAACACATGGCTGAATTCACATCTCCAGTACATATCATGGTTCATGGTTGGTGAAGGGTTTGTCGACGGAATGTCACGTTTCACCGAAACACACTTAGGGCTGATACGAAACTATTTGTGAAAGGAGACACAGTTTCACATTGAAAGATGCTACCGCTCTTTACAATACTCCAGTAAGAATTTTCAGAGTTTTACATTCGAGGACAACGCTATGATTACGAAAGACGCCCTCTAGCGTTAGGGATCCGCCAGTGTCGACCTATATGCGCTCTAGAACCTGCGCCTGAATCTAAGCACACGGGGTCGCAGCATTTGGGCTTATTCGAAGTGTTGCCCCTGTGGCCGGGAGCCCCCAAGAAGCATAGCTAGTAGACCACCATGGCGGGTTAGACAGCACCTTCATGACAGCCCGTCAGATCAACGTTACTAGATACTTTTTTCAGTTTGCAAACTGCGGCGCCGCGAGTGTCACCCAACGTGTCACCCTTCCCTGTACCGGTCAAAAAGCCGCAAGCGCGCCCCCTCTCGGCGGTGCCGTCTGACAACGGCACCGACGCTGTCAGCGTTGGCCTGATCTGCATGGTGCCGGGTGCTTTTTAATGTCTTCAACTCAGTCATCGCTTTCCTTGTGAGCTACACAGCTCACATGTGTCATGTGACGGTTCTTGAATGTGAGAAAACATGCCTCGCTGCTTTGTGACTGGTTGCTGAAGTGGGTACGATTCGACGAAATCCGCGGCCGAAAAGAGACATTTTTTCAAGCCTCCCGCTGACGAAGTGCGCCTTCAGAGATTTCAATCATAAATTAGAAAGCAAGGAAAAGGTGGCTGTAGCAAACAAAAAAGCACGTCTCCTGTAACTCTGGCTCTTGCCTTTGAAGAAATGTGGCTTCCAGTTTGTTTGTTTCAGTGTTCAGTAAATTGTGTTTAATTTGACTTTGTTCAGTGTTCAATAAATTGTATTTAATTTGACTTCGTGTTCTCGTCATCTCGCGCAATTTATAGCCTTAAAAAGGCCAAATTTTTATTGAAGTAGTTCGGTATCTTTCTTCTAAAATAATGCGAATCATACGATTCAGTTATCTGGAACGAACAAGTCGTTCTGGGCTTTACACTTTAACATATCCGGCGTCATTAGATGGCTGTAGTGCGTGGCTCATCGTACAATAATATCGAAGGTTCTACGGGCCAAAACCACGATATGATTATGAGGCACGTCGTAGTGAAGGGCTTTGAAAATTTTAACCACCTGGGGTTTCTCTAACGTGCACCTGAATCGAAGTGCATAGCATAGAAAGATACCGAACTACTTCAACAAAAATTTAACCTTTTTAAGGCTATAAAATGCGCGAGATGACGAGAACACAAAGTCAAATTAAACACAATTTATTGAACACTGAACAAAGTCAAATTAAACACAATTTATTGAACACTGAAACAAACAAACTAAAAGCCACATTTCTTCAAAGGCAAGAGCCAGAGTTACAGGAGACGTGCTTTTTTGTTTGCTACAGCCACCTTTTCCTTGCTTTCTAATTTATGGTTGAAATCTCTGGAGGCGCACTTCGTCAGCGGGAGGCTTGAGAAAAATGTCTCTTTTCGGCCGCGGATTTCGTCGAATCGTACCCACTTCGGCAACCAGTCACAAAGCAGCGAGGCATGTTTTCTCACATTCAAGAACCATCACATGACACATGTGAGCTGTGTAGCTCACAGGGAAAGCGATGACTGAGTTGAAGACATTAAAAAGCACCCGGCACCATGCAGATCAGGCCAACGCTGACAGCGTCGGTGCCGTTGTCAGACGGCACCGCCGAGAGGGGGCGCGCTTGCGGCTTTTTGACCGGTACAGGGAAGGGTGACACGTTGGGTGACACTCGCGGCGCCGCAGTTTGCAAACTGAAAAAAGTATCTAGTAACGTTGCGTCAGATCAAGTATGTTTTTTAAAATCATGTTTGCGCTGTGAAAAGACATTTGGAGCAGTCGTGTTAACTTAGCGAGAAGGTGGCTAAATATAGCGTCTTTTCAGTTGTGCTAACTAAAATTCAATCACCTTGGAGTCAAAGAGACTTTTTGGGGAGGACATTCAATATTTGACGCTGAATGCGCTAAAACAAGCATATAAAATTACGAAACTGTGAAAACAGCGGAATACTCGGAACCAGCTGCAACAAATGACGATAAAGCATACGAGATTAAGCTGCTCGTGGCGCTGGGATTTTTTAGCGTGCAATGTGGCGCAGTCGAACTTCATTCGCTAAAACAGAAATTGATGTAAAATATTGCTTAAAAGAAAATTATTCCTTCATGTGCTTTATTCGATCAAAAACTAAAGGCTAAAAAATTATCAACATCATCATCGTTTAGCAACTTTTGGGTAAAATTGGTGATACTTCGAAAGCGTTCTCGCAAAATCCCCCCCCCCCCAAAAAAAAAAAAGTTGACACCACTGATTTGGAGCTGTCACGAAAGAAGTACAATACAAGACAAGCCAATTTTGCGTTCGAGCGAGCTGCGTCTCTTCCAAGAACGATCGGTACAGCCTAAGCTCTAAACATCTTTTCTCGGATAATCCGCAGGCTGCGAAAACACGTTTGGAGCTGTCTCAAAGCAGGCAGTATTTGTGGAGGTACACTTTCACTCCGATCTGCGAAATGCATTTCTTCGATTCCATGATCCAGTCCGAGTTAGAGGTGGTTTCTCTTTTTAGCCTTCACTACATTTACCGCAGGTTTCGTCTAACTTTCGCCACACTTACATAAAACACCTACGCAATGCCAGCTCTAAACATCGAGCCTATCTGAATTTCTCACGTTACGGCTACGCACTGTTACCTCCGTTTGCGCACTGGAAAGCATTCAAAACGAAGTGAAATCAGTAGAATGCGTGTGATGAACATACGTGGGCTGTGAGACTGCATGGGAAAGCGTGTCACGAGACTATCTTATACGAATGAACCAATCGAGATCTTATTTCCTCATGGCGCCACTCGAAGTGATTGCTGGCTTTGCGAATCACGCCGTAAAGGCAGGAAGGCCGGGGATAGAATAACGCGTTCCTTCAGGGACTGTTCAGCGGCATTCTGTTGCCCACAAGGGCGGAATTATTTCAAGGAATGCAGACGTGGAGCGGAGCTCGTTAGGCCCGCACTCCGCCATGGCCGCCCTCGAAGCTCCTTGCGCCGCTCGAGTTCGACGAGCAAAACAACAGGTGCGCGCTTCCGGCGAACGCAGGCGCGGCGGCAGACGGCTTGCGCTGCGCTGTGCAAACCGCACACTCACTCCACTTACCCGCTCAGTCGTTCTCACTGACCTTGTCGTTCCCGCAACCGAGCGAAACAGACGCTCTCCCCTACCGCTCCCCACCTTACCGCGTTCACGAAACCCGGCCGTGTTGGCACCCCATTTACAAGAAGCTCGATTGATTGATATGCGGGTTTTAACGTTCCAAAACCACTATATGATTATGATAGACGCCATATTGGAGGACTCCAGAATTTTTTACCACCTGGGGTTCTTTAACGTGCACCCGAATCTGAGCACACGGGCCTACAATTCCGTCTCCATGTTACAAGAAGCTTTCTTCGCTCATCGGTTATATCCGTACGCGGATCTACGACTAGTTTTTTTTTATCAAACGTAGGTCCTTTCCATTGCCACACGAAAAGTTGTCTAGGCCACAGGCAATCTCTATTCGCATTCTTCAGACGGCCTCGTAACCTATAGCCATTACTCCGATATTTCAGAACTTTGTCCGGACTGCCAGAATCGCAGTGATTTTAACCACAGGTTCTGGAGGTGCCCCTCTTTACAAAGAAAAAAAAATGAAGAATTTTCTGAGAACTCCTTTCATTTATTGCTCACGAGTCCGGTTCTCATACAACAACTCAAGGCTGTCCAGAAGGCCCACGATGCGGCGGTGAGGCTGGGCCTCCCCGTCCCAACGTGGGAGCGGCCCGCGATCCTACCCCTATAAAACGGGGGTGGAATCCTTCAGGACCCCAATAAAAGGTTTTCATCCATCCATCCATCCATCAAACGTGAGGCGATGCCACTAAGAGCCTTGAAAATGGACCGCTAGGCGTGCTTGAGCCCTCGAAAAATACTTACGGGATCTTTTAGGAGCGAAGCTCTCTCTGCTTTTTTCTTGCATCAGGGAGTGCTAACAAAAATTATCATCACGAACTGGTTCGCGCTCACCATCTGCTTCGCTTCTACAACAGGTGCGCCAGTTTGTCAGGCGTGGAATACAAAAACTATATGATGGGTGAGTCTGTTGCGTGACTAGAAATCTCGTAACATTGCGCAAGAACTAGTCAGCTTTCTAAAAGTCGCAATGACACGTGACAAATCTCGTGACTAAAGGTCACGTAACACTCACCCGACTGAAGATCAGGTAACTAACTGGTCACGTGACAAGAATAATGTAGCATCAAGCAACTACTCGCGCGGCTGGAAATCACGTGACGTCACGCAACATCTAGTCACGCGACTTTTTAAAGTCGCGTAGCATTTATTCACGTAACTAAGGTCACGAAACATCGCGTAATCGTCACGTCACATGTTCCTGTCCAACGCCACGCAACAGCTTCTCACGTGACTTAAATGACATCACGTAGCAGGTAATCAGGAGACACATGTAGGCACGTCTAGCCATACTTAGTACGACGAACGAAAACTGAGAGTTTCTACCAAAACCGAGGCACTACTACAAAAACATAGCTACGTCAAACGCTATATATTAATGATCGAGTCTTGCATTGCTTTAGTGCAAGCTGCACACTGCACACCTTATTCAAAAACAACTTTCGGTTCCTACTCTATCCTGACGTCATGACATGGTATGAGCGTGTGGTCATGCGCGCGCGAAAGATTTCGTGACGTTCTCACGGCCGAGTTCTTACATCTGTATAGGTGACTTAGAAGCGACCATATTAAATATTCTGCTGCCTTACGTCACCCCAAGTAGCAATGCTTGTGCTGAACACACCATTACGGTCACTTCATCCTGGCGTCATGCTAGTGTTGACTTCAGTAGGTTCGCCATGCGAAAGTGAACTTTAGCGCCAAAATAAAGTAAAGTAATATCTTTCTTATCAGAATTTACTCAGCTCCACATCTCAAAGTCATCACTGTATACAGAATTTGTATGATAGAGTAAACTCAGGCTTCTATCTACTCAACTAAAGTAGTACTGTTACCCTTACCGTGAGCATTGCTAACTGTACTGATTTGTACGAGATCAAAATATGCCATTAGGAGAACCGATTGGGCGGGATATTGGTTTAAAATTGTACCGATTAAAAAAAGGTAGCAAAAATTACTTATACAATAGCATATTCATGAGTCGACTCGCACAGACTCGCTCGGACTCAGAGTCGTGAGACTGAGTTTGAGTGAGTCTGGGTGAGTAATGCTTGGGTGAGCTTGAGGGCGAGTGAGTCCGACTGAAAAAATGTTTAATGAGTTTTGAGTCAGATTGAGCCCGGTTTATAAAAAGTCTAATGAGTCTGATGAGTTCAAGAAAAGTCTGATGTGTCGAGTGAGCCCTAAACGGAAAGCAAATTTCATGAGGGATCTCCACATTTTCTTTGTCGATCAATGAAACTCACTTTCAAAAATTCGTGTCAGTGCCCCTTTAAAGTGCTCTTTCTTAAAATCACACTTTCTCGTTCGGTCAGGCTACCGAGTCTCCGCTGCATACTCTGATCGCGCAAAGAGAATAAAACTTTCTTCGTGGTCAAAACCTCCGGGGAGGCGTCACCCTTTATTTCGTACGTCTCCATTCCCATCTCACCACAGAGCAGCTAAATATACCTTCTTCCTATGCTATAGTTTTTACTTTGGCTTCTTTCATTGCGCTAGGCCAGCACCAGTGACCAGTAGGTGCGGCGTTGACCGTCTCGAACATCCGCGTAGTAAGCTCAAAGAGCACAACTGTGTGTGTTTGTGTGCGAGTATGTGAGTTTTTGTGTGTTTGCGTGCATTCGTGCGTGCATTTAGACTTCGCTAATCGCGAGGGAAAGCTCAGGCGTTCCACGGTTGGCGTCCCCTTTGGGGACCAATTCGTTTTCTCCTCCTCGAAGTGGAGCTCCTGGCCCGATGTCAGCGGTTGGGAAGATAAGAAAAGAGGGAAAGGGACGATGGCGGAGGAGACAACAGAGAGAACTACACGAACGAGTTGGTCGGCGCAAATGGAAAAAGCGCGTGTGGCCTGTCACGCCTTCCTCGCTACCATTGAGCTGCCGGCCTTAGTTCTCGATAGGTCCGCGGGGAGTCGCTGACTGCCTAACACCTTCTACTCGCGCCAGTGGTGCAGCCTTTTGTTGGCCACTTGTTTTCTACGTCTCTGCTTTTTGGCTTCCTTCCAGTCGCTCTTCAAGGAGACGAAATGGGAGAAAAGAGTACAAAGAGAGAGATAGAAGCAATCGGTAGGAGTGATAGTCTTCAGTTCTTTTCTATCACTGTACTCTGGAGTGATAGTCTCGAGTTTAGGTAGGTATACGTCAGTCCTTCTTCGTCCCTGCGCTGCACAGAGTCTCTACTGCGAGCATAAAGAGACGATACGTTTTGTTAAGCGTTCTTCTACGGCAGTGAGTGAGTGAGTGAAAGAACATTATTCGGTTCACCATAGACGCGAGTAGACCTGCCACAGTTAAAAAAATGGCAGCTTTGCATTATACCGGCTCAAGCTCTAGCGAAGCGCGGAGCTGGGTCAGCCTTCTTTGTTTCCCCATGTTTTCTGTTTTTTTTCCTCCTCTCGTTTTTCTTTTTTCCTTTTCCAGTATTTTCTGTCTTTTTTCTATTCAAACTTCATTTTAATTTTTCTTCCCTTATTTCTCTCACTTTCTCGCTTCATTTTTGGGCTCGTGTGCTCATATTTGGGTGCACGTTAAAGAACCCCAGGTGGTCGAAATTTCCGGAGCCCTCCACTACGGCGTCTCTCATAATCATATGGTGGTTTTGGGACCTTAAACCCCACATATCAATCAATCAAGCAGTCGCTTCATTTTTGTTCTATTTTTATAAGTGGTTATTACTAACAGCGTACGACCGCATGCGGCAGCCTGGATCTCTAAAATGCTTCGCACTCAATGCCACCATAGAAGTGCTCGATGAACAAGAGTCCCTAGCGCTAGCGCCCACTCAGTGTAATATACATACGAGTTTCTGACTCTGTTACGCCAAGCCATGAGAGTGTACCACAACCCGCGCCCCTATAGAGTGCTACGCACGGAAATGCAGTTAACTCTCGCACTGTTGGACACGGACGCACAGTTCGCTCATCACTTGAGGAGGTGGACGTCAAGCGAGCACCACGGCGTGGATTCCTTTTTTTTTTTATATAGAGCGTAGCTCCTTATAGGCTCTCACGATGTCTGTTGACGCCGTTGTCGTAGCTTCTCACCGGGCCGATAATAATTGTTGGGTTTTAACGTTCCCAAGCCATCATATGATTATTTTTTTTATTTAATACATACTGCAGACCACAGTTGTGGTCCTGGCAGGACGAGCACTTGAATAGCACAATAATACAAAAATAACAAAAGGGACAAAAAATTAAACGGCGGACATTGCATTGTCAATCCAACACACAATTAACAACACTAACAAAAAATGGGGCTATACAGTATCTAATAAGTATGGCTCAGCAATGGAATTCCATTCAGCCACGGTACGCGGGAAAAATGAAAATTTAAAAGTATCGGTATGCGCTTGGTATGGTGTTAGCGATCTAGGGTTATGGTGCCGCGTGTGTTTTGTGGTCAGGGCGAAGATATACAGGGAGGGGTCGATAGCCAATTCATGTTTAGTAAGAGAGATACCATAGTACCATAGTAGAGCTCCAGAAATTTCCACTAGAAATACCATAGTAGAGCTCCAGAAATTTCCACTAGCTGGCGTTCTTTAACGTGCACTTGAATCTAGGCACATGGGTATCAGGCATTTTCGCCTCCATCGAAAATGCAGCCGCCGCTGCCGGGATTCGATCCCATGACCGGTGGGTCAGCAGCCGAGTGCCTTATCCACTAGACCACCGTGGCGGGCTCCGTCGGACTGAAACACAGGTGTTACACATGTCGTACATAGAGCGTTCGTAGCGCCCCAAGCACGATCGTTCTCTGTCTACATCTGTCTGTACACATGTCCGTTTGTGTGTGCGTGCATCCGTACAGCCATCCATGCATCCTGCCGTCCATCCATCCGACCACGAATCTGTCTGCCCGTCCGGTTGGGCTTCCGTCCGTGCATCTGGCCGTCCGTATATGCATCTGTCCGTGCATTCGTCCTCCCGTTTGTGCACCTGTCCGTCCATCCGTGCGTCCGTCCATCTGTTCAGCTGTCCGTCCTTTTTACTAGTCGGTGACTTCAAAGTAGACATTAAGAACCTTAGGACATATCTTCGCACGATCGTCAGCATTAACTTCGTAGATTTGCAGGTACCTTTCCTTTCACACCACTTTGATAAACAGCCCCGCCGCGGTGGTCTAGTGGCTAAGGTACTCGGCTGACGGCCCGCAGGTCGCGGGATCGAATCTCGGCTGTGGTGGCTGCATTTCCGATGGAGGCGTAAATGTTGTAGGCCCGTGTGCTCAGATTCGGGCGCACGTTAAAGAACCCCAGGAGGTAGAAATTTCCGGAGCCCTCCACTAATGCGTCTCTTATAATCATATGGCAGTTTTGGGACGTTAAACCCCACATATCAATTAAAACGCACTCATAGCCGTCAACAGCCGTCTTTTACGCTGTTGTTCTACGTTGAAGCACAAGAAAGACTGCATGAATTTAGCATTTTGTTAAGAAAAGACACGCACACTATCTTACAGCGAAGCTCTTAATTGGGGAGGCACGAAAAAATGTGGTGGTTTGTGACTGCGCAAAAGTGAAGAAGCGATACTTAACGACAATCAAAAATGATGGGTGAGCTCTTTGTGGTATGTCGGATGCTTTAAACCTTAAACTCGTTGCGTCATTTGAATTGTGTGATCCTTCTTCATTCTTTTACTCCTCTGGCACAATATATCCAATTTCTTTAACGCGGTTACGGTATATACATAATTGTAAGTCGAGTATAATGTAGGTTGACCCCCGAAAATGGTACGGCATAAAAAAGAGAGGAGCAGAAGCATATTTTATAAACACTTTTTTGCCACATCGTAAAGCCAGTGATGTGTGAAGGTAGCTTTGCGGCAATACTAAAAAGCTGTGCAAAAAAAGCTAGCTTTGCGGTATTACGTGGAGATTATTTTTAGAGAGAGTTCACAACCAAAACTCGTTTTCGATTCTAGGTCGACGCCCCAACATTGGATTGTCAAATATGAAAACATGGGTTGCCCAAAAATCGTGTAAATATGGCACTTGCCTGACATGATGTCTGTATAGTGTCTATTTGCGGACGAGTTTCAAGCCCCACTGTGGCTTCATGGTATAGGTAATACTCGACAGCAAGGCAAATGGCTCGTGTGGAAATCTCGGCTGATCCTGGATTTTTTTTTTCTCGTTTGATGCGGTAGTGGTTAAGGACCCAGGCGGCGGGCGACTACGGCACTAAAATAGCCTTCTCATTTGATCCCATAATAGCTTTCGTTGTAAAACTAGACAAATGTTTTTTCAGTGATAATAATTTTGAAGTATAATGGAATCAATAAAGTTTATCTGACGTCTTTCTAATTAGGGGAGTGACGCTTTGAGAGGGCTACCCTGTACTCTCGCTCGTTTCCTGGAGGATGCGTCGTTCGGTGTGACGAGGCCAATGACGTCCTGTTAACGTGTTAACTTATGTCTTCGTTCATGTTATTCGTTTACTTCTATCATTCATTCTATATTTATTACCTACGTATTCCCTCTTCTCAACAGAGCATCCAGGCGTTGTGTACCTTTATATGGCACTTCCCGTGCTGTGCCCTCCCTATGTCTTGTGTGTTCATGTAGGATTGTGTATTGAGATCAAGTAAATAATAATAATAATAATAATAATAATAATAATAATAATAATAATAATAATAATAATAATAATAATAATAATAATAATAATAATAATAATAATAATAACATTAATTATTATATTATTATTATTATTATTATTATTATTACTATTACTATTATTATTATTATTATTATTATTATTATTATTATTATTATTATTATTATTATTATTATTATTATTATTATTATTATTATTATTATTATTATTATTATTATTATTATTATTATTATTATTATTATTATTATTATTATTATTAATGTCACGGTAGGTTTGAATCCATTGACAATAGGAACTTATTCCCTCTCGTATATACTTTAGATAAATTGTTAGTGTTTAATTTTTGTATGTTTCCGCGTAACTTGGTAATCGTGAATTTGGCTGGTAACACTTTTCTCTTTCGTTTCAAATGTAATCTAAGCGGTCAAAGTTTTTGTCTCACCGACCGGTCGTTTTGTTTTTCAGAAAGGCGCTCCTTCGTCAGCAGTTAAACGTTTTTTTTTTAAAGTAAGCAGGCGCGTTGCTTCCTTCTTCAACTTATTGTCTTTATTTTATTTTCTCAATCATCCTCCTCTTCTCCTCTTCTTCATATATATATATATATATATATATATATATATATATATATATATATATATATATGAGAGTAGACCTCCAAACTTATGGCTTCACACGTAGCTACGCAACAGCAACTCTCCCCCCTACACCACTTCCTGCCCTCCGAGCGCGAACGCGGCATGCCAACTTTGCTGGATTTATCTTCAGCCGTCTGCCCCGCAACACCTATCACGCGGACGTGGTCTGATTCGCAGATGCTGTATATACTATCTGCTATGTACTGGAACAACCAACTCGTCTCGGACAGCGTGTCTGAAGTTCATGCCCGTCTCCACCCTCCCTCTGGTTATCCGTGCCATGCAACCCAACAACACTCAACCAACCAACTGATGCTCAGGCTCGCACGAAGTCTTTGCAGCCGTGAGGGTGACGGGAGTCCAAGCCTGGCTTCCGAACACGTCACGCACACCGCTACATCGTTCAATACTTTTTGGCTAAGGTGTGTCTTGCGTAAGGTTCGCGATCACGGAACAAGTTAATGCCGTGGGAACCTGAGCATCTGGATACGATGAATACGAGGCGATCCATGCCGCTGGGAAGCGTTCACGGTGACTGAACTGGGTGGCTGCATGACGAGAAGGGCAAACGCACAACCAGTGCGATTTGGTGGCCAACGATATCCGAGCGGCGAGGAAAGCAAGATAATGAAGTGCAAAGCCGGCAAATAATGCTCCCGTGTGCAAACGGCTCAAACGAAAATGACGTGCTCAGTCAACCGCAAATGTTTACGGGCCACGAGATACTCTGGTGTTGCCATTATTATACAATGGTAAAAAAAAGATGAAACAATGCTATATCACGTTTGAATTCGAGTGAAGTTTAAAGTAAGTGCAACTGTTTGTACAAATGCTAGAAATTGTCCCGCCACGATGGTCTAGTGGCTAAGGTACTCGGCTGCTGACGCGCAGGTCGCGAAATCGGATCCAGGCTGTGGCGGCCACATTTCCGATGGAAGCAGAAATGTTGTAGACCCGTGTGCTCAGATTTGGGTGCACGTTAAAGAACCCCAGGTGGTCGAAATTTTCGGAGCCCTCCATCACGGCCTCTCTCGTAATCGTATGGTGGTTTCAGGACGTTAAACCCCACATATCAATCAAATGCTAGAAATTGTCGTGCTCTTTTTTGTCTCGTGACTTAGATATCACGCTAGCGCTGTTATCTTGCTATAAAACGGACGCGTTTCGTTCGCTTGGTTGGAGAAGAACTTGCATCGAGGGAGTGTCAAAGCGCCCCGAAGCGTTAGCGGGCGCTAGAACGACGTACAAAGCGACCGCAAAATGTGTAGTCGCAGCCACTGCCGGTGCTTCCACCATAGCTCCTTTGATTCCCATCTTCAATGTGGGAAGGTAGGAAGGAAGAGGAAAAGAAAGAGAGGGTAAGAAGGTCAACTATACACTCGTTTGGTTTGCTATCTTAAGGTGGGGGAAGAAATGGGGGAATAAAATACAAGTAAGTAAAAAGAAGGAAGCGTACAAAAATTCACACCGTCTTCCCAAAGGGAACCCTGATGGGATGCGAAGCAGCAGCGTTGCACATGGGTGGCGTCACGGGTTGAATGGCGCTAACGCGGGCTCTGCGGTGAGCGCTTGAATATTCGCGAGTGGCCGTCTTGGCAGAGGAGCGAGTGGAGGTAGCGGCAGGTGTTGCGGGAGTTGACGAGGCTGCAGCTGCGGTTACTGCGGCGAGTGGGCGGAAAGTGAGAGAGAGGGACATCGGCGCGCACTGCGAGGGAAGCGTGACTTCAACGCGCAGTTGTGGTGTGACCTACTTGGCGCCGCTCCAACACCTGCGGGGAGGCGAGCGAGTTGCGGTTCGTTTGTACGGACGCGCAGAGGGACAGCGTCACACAGGCTATTCCAAAAGATGCTTCGCATCTAAAAATACTACCGCGTTCTGTAGTACTGAACGCACGATCTCGGGTGCATCGCGTTGCACTGTAGGTAGACGAGTGATTGTGCCTACTGAAGACTTGCAAGTACTGGACAGAGAGCATCCTTCAAATGTTCTACGAACTTGGCGTATGGTGATTTGAGCTTGCCGACAAACACTCGAAGTGTTTCTAGGAGTGACTGAAGAACTATAACGATTGCTTTGTCTTCTTCAGGCAGCTGGTCAGTCATTGATTCAGGGTTCATTATTGCCGATATGGGCGATGTCTTTGCCTATCGCTGCGACTACGGTAACGAAGGCCAGGCTGCGTCATACGCGCCCATGCTTTCCTTGGTGTTGTCGTTTACGCCGTCCGTCACCCATTCGTGGAACTGTGGCCTCAGCAATGTAGGCTGAATGGGATTAGTACGAGCTCCGAAAGGTCCGGTTGACAAGGGGGAAGATATTCATTCTATACTATAATAGACCACAGATTTAAAAGTCTGTGGCATTTCTTCCTCAAAAGCGGATGTACGCAAGCCTGTACCAATGGGCGCGCTATCTGTACTGACGTCATGAATCATACAGCCAGTGGCTCCGCCTTCGGTGAACATCGCCGTGTGTGTCAGTATGCTTAGCGAAGAAGCGATTGGTTGTCACGCTTCGGTCACCTCGGTGGGGCCTCTTTGGATTTCTTACGTTGTGCCTGACTGTAGACTGGCTTAGTAATGTAGCGTTTTGGGCGTGTTGGTATGTCATAATGTGGTTTTATGCCACACAAAAAAGCACGTACAGAAAAAGACGTGACACACGCAGGCGCTAACTTGAAACAGTGTTTATTCCGGATAGAGAGAAGCGCACTTATGGGCAACAACGCGTTACAAGAATATATATTACAGGAACTTTGATGTATGTTTTTATGAGTGTCAATTGTGCGTTTTAGCAGAGATCACCTGCCCCGCGAAATAATCGAGGCTGAAATGAATGATAGGCTGGCGCATAACTATTTCTAAACCGTCGATTGACCTCTCGTGCAAGAAGTTAGCCTATTTACGTAAATATAGGTGAATTGCAAAGAGTGTGTAATCATGATGGTTCAAAATAATAATAACAACCTCGGGAGTTTTATGTTCCGAAACCACCATATATGATTATGAGTGACGCTGCAATGAAGGGCTCCGGAAATTTAGGTCATATGGTATTATTTGACGTGCACAAAAATTGCACAGTACACAATAATGATGGATGTAAAGTAATGTTGCATAAATCTGGTTCCCTGTTCCCGAAGTAAGCATTGTTTCACGCCTTTCTCTGTCAGTGCTTTCGGCGTGCTATAAAAGCAGAGACTGGAGTGCCTCGTCCATCCAGTTTGAACCCCACAGGAACGCCACAAAGCCTTTGGATACAAACCCGTCGTTGCTTGACGCGTAATGGTGCCATCACGCCTGGGTGAGCCACTTCGTCGACACATTGTCTCGTTGTTCATTGCTTCACATTTTCAAGTCTCAGCATTCAGATTTTTGATACAAGACCGAAATTCAAAGACTTGAGTGACTCTTGTCAGTGTGTGCATGATGTGAAAGCACTCTATCAGCAAACTGAAGATAACTTCATTCCTTCAGAGAAGAAAATCTTTCTTCCGCATTAAATTATTTTGCAGGTGTGTACAGTTCTTTTTTGGTCGGATAAGAATGCGGTGTTCCTACGACGCCTTACAAAGACGTCAGAGGGTGAAATAAAGCCTGCAGGTGTTCGAGGTTGAAACCGCAAAAAGCTTGGTGGGTTTTCGAGAGCGGAAACACACCCATGGTCGGTTAACTTTTGAGCTGCTCCCCGGCGTGGAAGTGGACGAGTGATCGAGCGAAGCACTTGAGAGAAGAGAGGAAGAGAGGCCACCCAGCAAAAAAGACAGCCAAAGGAAGAAGACCGCTTTGCTCTTCATAACCCGTCTCTTGTAGCTGCGAAAACGTTCACGATGGGATGGATTTAAAAAAATCTGCTTCGTTTCAAGGAACGCGAGCTGCGCAGACACCGACAAAAAGCGTGCCGTATATACTCGCGTGTAGGCCGCGCCTGTGCAGAGTACGGGAGAGGAGAAATTAGGATAAACGGGATAGTAAAAACGAAGCAGAAGCAGCGTACTGCCACGTCTTAACCCCCTCTTCTCACCTCGTCGCGTTCACGCAAAGAGAAGGGGGAGAGTTGGCGCGTTGGCGCATGCGCAGTGGGAAAGTGGACGGTCGCCGAGGGATGGACGCAGCCCCGAGCAAAAGCGCATCTAAAAACAGTAAAACACAAAACTGCGAAACTGGATAGTTCTGAAAGCTAATTTGATTGCCTAGTCTTTGTTGTTCTATGCATTGTCTAAGTTACTGTAGTTCACTATAACTAGGTCATACAGGCTGTTGTTTCTACGTTCATTCTTAGCACAATGGATTGAAATAAACCACAAACAGTCACAGAAACGACACAGGCACGTAGCCGTTGGTGCAGGCCTTTCATCGCTTTGGGGTCCTGTCGCAGCCGCCGTTGCCATTACCCTTTCCTAGCGTTCTCTCGTTGTGCGTACTCGGGGTCTTCAGCTCGCCGTCGTGGCTTCTCGGTCATTTGTTTGGCTGAGAGTTGCCATCTTCCTTCTTAATCGAAGATTTGAGTAGTGGTATTTAACCGATTTCTTTGACACGTACCCTGTTATGAAGATTACTATTTCTGTGATATGCCATTCAGCAGATAATACCCGATAGGACGCTAAAATTACCGATTGCCTAAACACAGTCGCTGCTAAATCACACCAGAAACATGGCGTTTATTTTCATAAAACCCCATCGCAAATAAATTTTAGGTAGCGAGAGTGCTATCAGTCTCAACCGTCATTGACCGTTGAGACGGATAGCACTCTCGATCAGCTTATGGAACACGTCGATGATCAGCTTAATAAATAGCTCAATGAGCGCCGTGGTTTATGGTATTTTTTCATTTCGATCAGTTTGTGTGACAATAATTAGAATAATTAGCGCTCTTCTTGCGTTGTATAACCCTAACAGGAGCATTGATTAGAATAGTTTTTGAATGCTTTGGAGCACTGTACGCACTTTACCATGGGAGAGTTATCAGGTGTCCCAATACTGAATGTCAGTCGGTTATTTCTTTCTGTGTTTAAGAGAATTTTATTTTCCGAAGGAATTCTACATACGCATAAGGCATTCATTTGATATAATTTCGCACTCAAGACATTCATGATACCTTAATATACACGCATTTGTACAATGAACTATGTTTGTATCTGTTAACAAATTTTTAGCGTGTACAATGAAATGAACGCGCAGATGCACGTACACTTCATTAAGAAGAGCAATAAATGAATAAATAAATAAATAAATAAATAAATAAATAAATAAATAAATAAATAAATAAGTAAATAAATATGCCATACTAAATCAAAATTTCAATGAAATGACAAACACTAGCCGACCTTCTGAGTAATGGAGTCAAGGCAGGGCCATATTGTTCTTTCTAAGGAGAATAAATCTTGTTGATCAGCGCAGGAGAAAAGTTTGTTCCCCCGAAGTGACTAGCTCTTCGTTCAGATGTGTTAACAACAATGTTCTTGAACGATGTAGCGGAGGAAACATGGCCTTCTGCTGGCGTCCCCAAGATCTGCCAGTTCCCTCCACTTCCACAATACAAAAGCACCAACATTTTAGGGTCAAATATTCTAAGGGTGTGGGTCATTTCCTCCTCTTTATTAGCATGTCGTAGTAGCCACTTCTAGTTAGCTTGAAAAATTGTTCACCAGATGGCGTTATATGTATATTTCCTTGTAAATAATATTTTTATAGTCGGTTACAACCTAATAAAAAAATTGGCAGCATATCCACCGAATGAATGATGGAGAGTGGGGCGAAGCATTCGTCCGTCCATTCGTTCTTGCTTCCGTCCGTCCATGCGTCCATCTGTGTGACCGTCCATGCGTCCATCCGCCCGTCCGTGCGTGCGTCTGTTCGTGCGTCCGTCCCTGCGTTCGTTCATGCATCCGCCCCTGCGTCCGTTCATGCGTCCATCCATGCATCTGTCTGTGTGTCCGTTCGTCCATCTATTAAACACTCCAAGTACCACCATCTCGTATCTTTTCATCATATATTCCCCATATAGAAGCACCGCCATCCAGCGGACATTCTAAGGACTAAACGAGAGGTGGCACACGCACACTTTCTGACGGCTTGCGCTTCGGGTCCACTTCCCACCTTTAACCACCTCGAGTTCATGGTATATACTAGTTCACTGTATTCATGGCACTGCGGCCCAACGCTCGCTAAACCTTTCGAAAACCAAGGAGGTTACGCCCAGCGAGTATGACGTAGCAAACTTTTTCAGTCAGATAGTGCTCAATGTACATGCCAATGGCTGCTAATGGGAAGTGAGAGGCGGAGAATTCGGCTTTTACTTTCTTACGGCTTGCGCTTCGTATCTACATCCCACCTTTAACCAACTCGAGTTCATTCATGGTATATACTAGTTCATTGTATTCATGGCACTGCGGCTCAACGCTCGTTAAACCTTTCTAAAACTAAAGTGGTTACACCCAGCGAGTATAACGTAGCAACCCTTTCTTGTCAGTTGGTGCTCAATGTACATGCCGATGGCTGCTAATAGGGATCGCAGCATGCGCGTTAACTAAAAGCCGAATGCTCCTGTCTCTCATTCCCCATTAGCAGTCATTGGCATGTACATTGAGCACAATTTTTTATTGTTGAACAACGCACAGAAGAAATATCTCACCGGCACCACCTTGGTGGTCAAAATGTTATACCTGTTATAGACTACAACGGCTACGAGGGACGAACGGGTGTTGCTATAAGAAGCTTCGCCCCTAAAATACGCCTTTTGCCCCTAGTACTGCAGCACGCCTGTCATTCATCTGTGCAACCGACCAATGATTGGTGGTGTCCGTTCTAGCCATAAGCACATTTTCACTAGTAAAGCTATTACTACGCATATTATAGTTGAAATGTTTGTTCGTTTTTGTTAAAAGTTTGTGTTTCGCACAGCATTGAAGTCGAAATATTTGACGAAAATTACCAAGAAGTGAAATACTTCGTCCGAAAACTAGCGAAACGAACACGACCCTGTATGGGCAAGTGATACGCCTGAAATTCCTGAATTCTGCTTGACGTCACGTCGATATAGCCAACGCCCTTAACGCTTGCCTCCTCTTCGGCGAAACCTTGCTTATCGCCAAATGTGAGCCTCACCGGACGGCTTTTTTGCTCTCCCATAGTAGAGTACCAAGTACTCTGAATCGTCGACTTTTCTATACACCTAGCTCGCAGTGGGTAATGAATTACCTTGGTAATGAACTTATGAGCCGGGACAGCTTATGGCTCTCCCATAGTAGAGTGCGTATTGGGCTGTAAAGCGTTCACAATTTATTATAAGCACATTTATGCAAATTCTGCATGGGTGTAACGGAGACTCCTGTGGGCTGAGTGTATTTTTCACGTTTAGAATAAATCGTGAAAGCTTTAGAGCACTACATGTGGGTTTAGAACGCATGTTCGACGATTTAAAGTACGATGTACTCTACTATATGGTATAGCGATCAGCTGTCCCAGTTTCCAGAAGTCATTGAAACTTCGAGACACCAAACTTACGAAGTGTGTTGAGAACAAATGTTTGGCGATTTTGAGTATGATGTACTCCACAATGGGAAAGCTAGAACCTGTTCCAGTCGAATATGCGAGAGCAGTAAGCTTACGAAGTGGTTATGTGTTTAGAAGAACTGTTCAATGATTTACAGTACTTGGTACTCTACTATGAGAAAGCTGAAAGCCATCACAGAAAAATATTGTTGTGTAGAAAAAAGTGCTTAACGATTCAGAGCACTTGGTACTCTACTGTGAGAGAGCAGAAAACCGTACCCTTGAGCTGCCATCCACGCACACAGTGTAAAGAGCTGCGATTAGAAAAACTGGATAACCATCTGGTGTGTTAGGTACTCTGCTGTATAGGAGAGCTCAAAGCCGTCCCAGCATGGCATGTTTAGAAAAATTCTGCTGATCCCACGTACCTGGGAATCAACGTTATGCGAAGCATGCGGAGGAAAGTTGACCATGTTGCATTTTTTTTATTGAGCGACAAGTCATGAAATGACGCTAAATATATATACAAATGTTGCGCGCACAGACATATGCTGAAGAGTTGCAGATGTTTATATAAGCAATTGTTTGCCCTTGCACAACGATGTCAACTGGAACACGCGCATTAGCCACACCAGAGGCTGATATGAAGCACTGATGCTCGCGAAGATGCTGGCCCTGGACACTGCAACGTAAATCAACTTCAGCGCATGGCAACTAAATACATATGACGTTAACCTGACATGACAGCTGTATCAAAATAATAAATATGTAATGTTTATCAAATAGGGCAGGCAGCACTGCGACCACTATTAACGTTTCACGAAGATTAGCGTTTATTTGAATAGTTGTTTCGAGACCTGGCGTAGCTCTGTGGTAAAATATTTTATTGGCACCCAGAATGTTTGGGCTCAATTCTAGCTGAGACTCGTAGGGTCGACGCTACCGACGTCGGGTATTTCTTAGCACTCGCAAGTTAAAATTGCTCATGTGTGTTCTCGTCGTTCCTGGGTAGATTTCAAGTGTTAATCACCTGTGGCACATACCCGCATACCAGCGGCACATACCTGCCCATGTGTATGTGCTACTGTCTGGCGGGAAGTGTTTGACAACGTACGTGACGGGATTGTGACGTTATTCATGTCTTGACAAGCGCGTCGTATTTGTCAAACCATCTTATACCCTCTCATGCTAATCTTGGTTCACGCCAAGTAAATGGGGTGACCACGAGAGCGCCTAAACGTAAGCGGCTAGATAGATAGATAGATAGTTACGCTCAAAGTCAACAAAGTTCGCTAAGAAATGCTTCACATTTAATAGTTTATTTACACTATGTACAAAAACAAAGGTTTCTTAACATTCTAGTAATAGAGCACCTACACTTCGGCACATCTATGTATTCCGACTAACATCACTACGTTGCAGTGAAGGCATCATTGCTCTAATATACACGACAATGTTGGCATACGTGTACACAATAACTCATGCGATATCATGATATTGAAAGACAGCAGCAGCGTTGGGGTCCCGACAGCGTTTATTAGGCGAAATCGCCTGATGAACGCTTCGAACGAAGACGACGTTTTTTGTGATGACGATTACATACAGATGAAGAAGATGAAGGTCAAACGCTGTGAGTATTGTGCTTACACTAATTTCCCCCTCGCACGGAAGCGGCCAATGTAGCCGCTGTTTATGATGGTGGTGTACGCCGCACGAACGGTTTTAAACGCGACACGTGAACAACCTCCGTAACACTCGATGCTATCACTGAGCACAATCACTGAGCACTATCTGACAAGAAAGGGTTGCTACGTTATACTCGCTGGGTGTAACCTCCTTAGCTTTAGAAAGGTTTCGCGAGCGTTGAGCCGCAGTACCATGAATACAATGAACTATAGTATATACCATGAATGAACTCGAGGTGGTTAAAGGTGGGAAATAGATACGAAGCGCAAGCCGTAAGAAAGTAAAAGCCGAATTCTCCTGTCTCTTATTTCCCATTAGCAGCCATCGGCATGTACTTAGAGCACTATCTGACAGGAAAATGTTGCTACCTTATACTCGCTGGGCGTAACCTCCTTGGTTTTCGAAAGGTTTAGCGAGCATTGGGCCGCAGTGCCATGAATACAGTGAACTAGTATATACCATGAACTCAAGGTGGTGGAAGGTGGGAAGTAGACCCGAAGCGCAAGCCGTAAGAAAGTGTGCGTGTGCCACCTTTCGTTTAGTCCTTGGAATCTCCGCTGGATGGCGGTGCTTCTATATGCGGAATATATGATGAAAAGATGCGAGATGATGGTACTTATGAGTGTTGATTAGATTGGACGAACGGACACACAGACAGATGCATAGACGGACGCCCGGATGGCTGCACGGACGGATGGACGCATGGACGGACGCAGGGGCAGATGCATGGACGAACGCAGCGACGGGCGCACGGATGGACGTGCGGACGCACGAACAGACGCACGTGCGGACGGGCGGATGGACGCATGGACGGTCACACAGACGCACGCATGGACGGTCGGAAGCAAGAACGAATAGATGGACGGATGCTTCGCCCCACTCCCCATCATTCACCCCGTAGATATGCTGCCATTTTTTATGTGCACCTCAAACGGTGGCGCATGAAACGCTGATGGTGCGCCTCCGTCACTCTCCATAGCGTTACGAGACACGTGCCAAAATGAACTACTTCGCGTAGTGCCACATGGACAGAAGCTCCACCTCCGTAGCTTTCCCTTCAGTGCCAAGAAAAGTTGTCGCCGAGCAGTAGGACTTACCCCATTTTTCGTAGAGCATACCCATTTGTTATGAACCGTGACTACATGACACATCGTGATTACATTTTAGACACCGACAAGCCAATATCATTTGCACCTAAAATGAAAGCGCGGCTTACACACGAACATGTACGGTAAAAGCGTCTGAAGGAACGCAGACAAAATGTTTCTGGAGTCCAGGTTTTCGAGGTGAGGGGAGATTGGAGGACGGCTGTGTTCTCTTCAGATGGAAACACACAAAGAGCTATACCACTACCTGCGCCACCATTCATCTATTTTACGCTTCTTGCGTCTCTCCTACACCTTTGCGTTGCCAAGGTGAGGCGACGGCGCGCGCTATATTGGAATGGGCGTTGAAATGGAACGGTGCGGGCTGGGAGAGCGAGCGAAGCGTTTTAAAAGAGATAAGATAGCGGAGAACGAAACTACGCGGGACGGATCGAACGACGGGAAACGCGAGTGATCTCTCGCAGGAAACGAACGTGATCTTTATGGCTCGCTTTTGTAGACGTGCAAGTAAGATTGCTTGAACTGTGACTCGGTGTTTATGGCATATAGTCAGGAAGTACATGCATATAGAAACATGCAGAGTGTATACATGAAATTTGTAAGTGTTAAAAATCATCAGTATTTATTAGCCCTTGAAGGTTCTTTTGAAGGTACTACAAAGGGTTGGGGTGGCGGTCAAAAGCATCAATATTAGCGTGGTCATTATTATAAATTGGTTTTAAAAAAGCCGGAAAATAGTGTATACATATTTAAATTCAGAGAGAAAATTATAAAGACTAAGTAACAGGTGTAACAAATGCCATAAATGTTGTTACAAAAGAAAAGTAGGGTAGGGCGCGTTAAAATGCGACAAAATTTGAAAATAGTCAATATTATTTTTAAGTCACTCATTGCGAATAAATGTAAATGCAGAGTCTTAAAATTAAGTGTATATGGAAGGTATGCGCTGTATAAATACGACCGTATTGCCACGATTCAAAGGGGTGTCCTCAAAGTAAGTAGAAAATGCACCAGATGCCTCACCCAACCTGTGAAGCAAAACGAGCACAGCGTGTGGCAGAACGAGACAGTGCGAAAAAAATTCGTGCCATCTGATTTTGCAGTAAAAGTACTCGAAATTCACTCCATGGGCTTCCACACAGCCTTCATGAGCCCACTTCTTGTACCCGACGCAATGAATCCAGACAGAAACCGTTTCTCCAAAACTCCTTGCAGATCGAGCAACCCCATACAGTCTTTCTTGGTGCTAATGGTGTCTTTTGTTTAACGCTTGCACTTCGTTAGGTTATTCCATAATTGGAGGCTAGATATGTTTCGACGCATCTTGCTTCCCTCTTTTTTCCCTTTTTGATGCAGAACTGAACGGGCATTTTGTGGCTTTCAACTTCGTCAGCCGGGCTTTGTGAGGCAATGAATTTCGGATTTTCTATCGCTTTAGCACTCAAGATGGATAACATTGAGGTCGTCTACAGTGATTCCATGGCAGCACTACGGGCGTTCGCCAAGGGGACGGTCTCTGAACAAACGCTGAGAATACTGCAAGGCAAGAACATAACGCATCATCTTCTGAGTTGGTTCCCAGCTCACCTTGGGCAAATCAACGATTCCCCTCCCAATCTCAATGAAGCAGCACACGAGGCGGCGCGAGAACTCTCCAACCGCGCCTCCCCGGGGATGCGTTCTACCGGTGAAGGGGATAACCGGGAAATTCTTACAACATATAACGAGCTCACTAAACATTTCTACCTGTCTAGAAGGATTTTCCCTCCACCTCACAAAAATCTAACCCGGCCCCAAGCACTTACATTAAGGCTTTTGCAAACGCGGATGTACCCTACTTTGAAAATGTTACACATCATGTACCCTGACCTATACCCAAGTAATCTTTTTCCACATTGGGGGGAAATAGCTTCATTAGAACACATGCTCTGGCAGTGCACCAAATTCGCTCATATATCGAACATCACCTCTGCCAGATGGGAGGTGGCAATCCGCAGCTCGTCCTTGGCAGATCAGCTCTGGGCTGTCCACCAAGCCCGCGAGGCGGCTGAGGAGCTTGGCATCTCAGTCCCCACGTGGGAGCTGCCCGCAACACAGTGATCTGTGTTTTGGAGGACCAAATAAAAGTTTATTCAATCCAATTCTATCGCTTGTTATTTTTGAAATTTTGGTATGAAAAAAGTCATAATAATATTCCATTCCAAAACGTTCTTGTGATCGGCTTGACTGGAAGATTCAATTTTTCATGCGCCTCTTGAGAGCGTCCTTGGAAACGCAGAACAGCCTCGAAGTATCGTGAATGGAGTGAGTTGTGCCCTCAGCAGCAGTCAGTATTTTCTGATGTCGTTTTTCACCCATGAAGCTTTATATAATATTTTATTTTACTTCCCAACACTCATAATCCAATATATATATTATATAGTTACAATGAGTAATTGGTTCACTTAATAAGACACTCCTTAAAGCATTTTGATGTCTTTTGTAGCGTTTTCCCCTTCCCAAATGCCCGAACTCAAGAGCATTCCCTCATTGACACAATGTACCAAATGAACCAACCTTTTCGTGGCATGTAGCTTGTAGTATAGACGTACAAAATAAATACGTAAGTTGTTGTACTGACGTACGAGTAATTCCATGCGCGAATCTGAAATTTTGGCCGAGCAGAATTTCACCCTTATTTTGACGAGTCAGAAACACACCGACACTAGCCGCGTACTTTTTTCTACGCGAACGCTGTGAGCAATGTCAATCTTTTAGGCACAAAAAAGTAGACAACTACCAGCACCTATCGCTTAAATATAGAAACAAAAGAGAGCAGTTTTTGTTTTAGATATACAGAAGCCGGCAGAGTCGAGATGTTGCGTTTTGCCCCGTGTCTTATTTTATGCCACCCTATTCTAGAACTGGTACATATGAAAGAACAGTGTAGTCGGAACCCATTCAAAGTTTTAAAACATGAAAGTGTGTGTTCAAGTTTATCAGAGTATGTTTCACTTTTTTTAGGATGCGTGGCACCTTTAGCGTTTAAAGATAATACAATAATTTTGGGGGATCTTACATGCCGAAACGACGATACGATAAAGAAGCATGCAGAATTCGGCTGCCGCGCCCGGGTTTCGACTCTGCGACTTTTGGGTCAGCTGTAGAGCAACACAACCAATAGGACACCGTGACGAGTGTCGTGCAAGTAAAGGCACAGCTTTATCAGAAGCTTGCAACGCCATCTGCCCAGGTTTTTTTGTTTGAATCTTGAAGGATGCTTTGGGAAATAAAAATGATCGTAACATGGGTTAAGGGCAGTTGAGCGTGACCCGCAGATTTGAGGCCTTATGACATTTCACCGGCATTGAGAGGGTACGTGCCTAGAGATAGAGGTCACCGAATCTTATGCGGTGGACTCTGTTGCCGCCCTTCGGCAACCCTATGTGCCTCAGCATCGTCATACTGTAATGAACCAGCTATAGAAATGAATAACTGCAGCAGTGTTTGCCAGACCATCTATAAGACTTTGTTTGGTGGTTGGGCTGGGGCTTGTTTTCCACTCGAAATCGATTGCAACCATGGCAGGTGGTACGCACGTCCACTTACCCCAACTGCATCATGGTTGAGGCCAATCGACAAGTGACGATTCAATGGTCGCCCACTTGTTTGGGCGGGTGGTCCACGTTGGTTTTTGTGGACAGGGTGTGCAAACATTCGTGTTCGGCGGCCGACATCCGCGTGGGCATTTCTCGGCTCTTTTAATAGTTGCGGCGCTATTCAGCCTTTGGCGAAACCGTTGAGAGGCCGTGGCTAGGAATTGCCGCCGGCGTGCTTTGTGGCCGATACTGTGGCGATGGAGACGAGGGATCTTCACGTTCCTCTCTGAGGAGCTCTTCTTCCTAATGGAGCACGAGTTTCAGCGGCATTGATCGTGCCCTCTTGTGAATGTTGAAAACAAAAGTGTTTCACTCATTTTTCCACTGACGTGACACTGAACAGTGCTGGTAGACTAATTGTTCATGCTTTCGTTGATAACCAGTTGCGTTTCACTGCATCTACTGTATAGTTATACCATTGTATTCGCTGTGTCATTTGCGTTCTTTTGCACATGCATGCCACATATGTCGTGTGTATTGGAGTGATCATGTATTCACAACAACATAGTGATGTCTGTCGTGGCAATTAGATGCACCAATGTCTGTGTGCCCCTCATTACTTGAATGATATGTTTTTTTTTGTTTTTGGTACAAAGTCTAAATAAACGTCTCCTAAGTGGCATCTCAGAAAAAAAACTACTGCATTTAAAGTTCTGCGTCTGAGTGGGGATCGATTCCAGATTGTTTGCGTGGCAAGCGTGCGTTCTACCACACACCCAAGCCTCTGCTTCTGAATGCACGGAAGATAACTTCCTCCGCTAAGAAATGCAGGGAAAGGAACTTTGATGCTTTACAAACACACACGTCATATATACATGCTTCACATTACGACATGGAAAAAGTTGGACCATCTCCCCGAAAGAAACCCTGAAGGGACGCGAAGCAGCATCGTTGCGCATGGGAGGTGTCACGGGTTGAACGGCGCTAACGCGGGTGCTGCGGTGAGCGCTGGAAGACTTGTTTGACTCGATGGCTGTCGTAGGTCTTGCGGTGACACGTGCAGACATTTTTCAACGTGTTCTTTAGGTGCGCGTCAGGTTTATTGCGCGTGAATGAACGAGTCGGCGGTAAGGCGAGCGATGGTCGCTGCAGGTGTTGCGGGCAAACGCACGAGGCAGCAGCTGCGGGCACCGCGGCGAGCGCGTCGCAGGGGAGGGAGAGAGTGACGGGAGCGTGCACTGCGAGGGGAGCGTGACGTCAACTTGCAGCAACGGCGTGACCTACTTGGCACCGCGCCAACACCTGCAGCGTGCGGTGCCTTGTATGGAGGGACAACGTTACACAGTCTAGTCAAAGAGCTGCTCCGCATCAAATACTGCCGTAATATTGCATGGTACAAGCGTACATTACCATTGGGCGTCAGAACATGGGATTATCATAATGAATTCGTAGTTTAAAGCCAGTCACCTACTACAAAACGCACACATGCTACTGCCCGCTTAAGGCCACGTAGTGGGTGCATAGCGCAAGTTTGAAAAGATTTCATACACTAAGTGTTTGAAGTACGCACTGGAAACAGAATATCACTATCGCGTTCAACTTCAAGAGATGAAGCTTGAGTGTTCGCCAATGTCTCGCTATACACTAGAGACCTTTGCGAGAGTTTACGAGATTTTATAGTATCTCCGGATTCTTCCGCATGGGAGCGCCAACGTAGAACTTAACGTTTCTGTCTGTAGAGAGTAGTTATTGAAAGTAGTGTTTTGATGTGAACGTCGGCTTTAGTGTTGCGATTTTCCACTCACAGAAGCCAGAGAAATAAGACAAAGAGAAAAAAGTGGTCTACATGCTCATTTACGATAGCCATAAAAAAAGTAAGCAGTCTAATAAGTGGAAAGCACCGTGTCTGTCAGTTCATCTAGCTGTCAAATAATAATGAATCTGAAAGGTGAGAGCGGGGGGCTTCATAGATCAGGTTTTTTTGCGCGTGCGTGAAGCGGGATGAATGAACCAGGTATCCGCATACGCAACATAAGCAAAATCATTGACTGGCGAGTTCGCGATACCTCATGCTACCCATATTCGCAACATCTTTCAAGAGTTCTCGTCTCGGATCTTTGCAATATCAATCTTCTCAGTGCTGTGGTTATTTTATTTATTTATTTCATGAACGTGTCTTGTAGTACAGGAAGAAACATACGCATTGCGAAACTGCTTTGACGAAGAGCACTTTCACTAAATACTCCTGTATTATTCTTGCTTCACACGCGTCAAACTTGGCCGCATCACTCGTCCCACTCATCGCAAGGGACTGGATGTAGTATATTCGACTAGAACGAAGTGCTGCGCACGTTCAGCGTGAATGGCGTTGAGGTCTGGCAAGCTAGCAACGAGAAAAAAAAACACTCATGCGGAAAAATGAGACGCGACTGTGTTCCTTGCGGAATTTGCGCAGTGCACCAACTTGTTTGAAGAATCGCTCAATCCACCACCCCGTCACTGATCCGTGTTCGCACGCACTCACGTAAAACACACGTAAACTGTAGCTCTTTCTTCTTTCCTGTGATACATACATACATACATACATACATACATACATACATACATACATACATACATACATACATACATACATACATACATACATACATACATACATACATACATACATACATACACACACACACATACATACACACACACACGCACACACACACACACACACGCACACACATACATACATACATACATACATACATACATACATACATACATACATACATACATACATACATACATACATACATGCATGCATACATACATACATACATACATACATACATACATACATACATACATACATACATACATACATACATACATACATACATACATACATACATACATACATACATACATACATACATACATATGCGCACAAACACAAACACACACGCAATCGCACAGCGCTTGTACTCAGCATGTATTCGAGTATACGTTTCAATTTATCGCGTTCTTGAGAAACTTCTCGGTTTCGTTTTTTTATTATTATTTTGCCATTGCGGTGCGTTAGCAACGGCGGCGGCGGCTCGGCGAAGAGAAAGCACGCCACCGTCTCTCGCGGCGCGAAAGTGAAAGACGACGACGAGCGGGATAGAAAACGCGGTATTAAAAACTATGTGAGTCGGGAAGGGTGCGCAAATTGATTTCGAAGTGGTTGCCTGCTCATATGCATAATCTCATGCATTCACTTCTCCCCAAATGCGGACCAAACCTCGATATATATATAAATATATATATATATATATATATATATATATATATATATATATATATATATAGAGAGAGAGAGAGAGAGAGAGAGAGAGAGAGAGAGAGAGAGCATTACTGGTATAGTTGTGCCGTTTTACTTTTCATACTTTTTTCCCTTTTTTCTTTTTTATCGGGTTCAGCTTGCGACAGCTGTTTGAACGCCGCTTTTGTGAACGGCCGGCGCAGCGCTATAAAGGTGAGGCACCACGGCACATTCTCCAAGAGCACACTTCTTGCTTCTTTTTTTTTTTGTTCTTCTATGATTCGCAAAACTCATGATTTCATCGCAGCCACGTTTCTTCTTCTTGCTCTCTGAGCGCTTAAGCACCGAGAGTGTCGACGAGAGCGGTGAAAATGAAAACGGTTGATGAGTCAGCGTCTAGTCGGATAAGGCGGTGGTGTAAGGCGCTATTTCGAGTCGGCTCGCACACTCGGCAGCACACGCGCGGCAACCGAGCGTACACGTCTGAAAAATGAGTAAGAGCTTGGCTAGTTGGTACGTATTCGTTCCAAGAATACAGGGCGTGTAAACGCGGACACAATATGGAAGTCAGGACACCACAAAAACCTATAGGCGTTTGTCATGACCGTAGTCATGAGTACAGCACTTGTGAGAACGAGGAAAGCATCTTAAAAAAGTTCAATAAGAGGTAGCGGCAGGATGAAGATGACACGGGCCTACGCGCCTACATCCAATCAAGATGGCCATTTGTTTTGAACTACAGCTTTGCGTCGCTGCGCCGCGCCGCCGCCGCCGCCGCGCAATAATTGCGGCGCGCTGCCGTTAGCCTTATTTCAACCCGAGTGGTGAATCGAGGCCCAAAATGCGTCACTTCGTAAGCGAAGGTTTTCTCTATGTGTCTATGTAATGCACTCTCCATTTCAGCCGACGCCAATTGGTGGTATTTCGGTCACCAGCGCATCCCTCTCCGGTACTTCCTATTTAACGTCCTTTTGATGTCACAGAGTTACGGCAACTCGATACTCAAGTTAGAGGGGCAGAAGGCGCTTCTATTATAGAGGGGGAAAAATAGGCGCGAGTGCGACTATGAGCCAACCTCCTCTGCAGCTGCTACCTCTTCGGGCGTGTCATAATTCTCCTCACGCTCTTGTTTGTTTTTCTTTTTCTTGTTGAACTCGGGGAAAATTCACGCATCTCAATAAGTTAATCATGACGAGCGGGCGAGGCGAAGTCCTAAGGTTCGTAATGTTTACGTTGAGTAAAAGGATTGCTTGCCTCGATCTAGATCTCTGAACTTTGTATAAAAGGGTGCTTTGGCGAGTGGTGGCATGCGCTATCTGGGCAGGCTTCAGCAAACGGCTCGTATACCCTTCTAAGCTGTATGTTTTCACCGCTTCATGTTGTGACCACTGATGCAACATGCTGCACAAAAACCGCTCTTTTCCAAGGAGCGGCCGTATTCTCATAGAGCGGCGCCCCGCCGCTGTGGTCTAGAGGCTAAGCTACTCGGCTGCTGACCCGCAGGTTGCGGGATTGAATCCCGGCTGCGGCAGCTGCATTTTCGATGGAGGCGAAAATGCTTTAGACCCGTGTGCTGAGGTTTTAGTGCACGTTAAAGAACCCCGGGTGGTCGAAATCTTTGGAGCCCTCCACTACGGCGTCTCTCATAATCATATGGTAGTGTTGGGACGTTAGACCCCACATGTCAATCAATCCCATAGACCGGCGTTTTGCAGTTTTTGGAAAATCGGATGAAAAAGAGTTAGCTGCAACCTTCGTTTATTATAACGTTAATATACGTTGCTATCACATTGGCTGATTCGCCCTTTCGGGGAGGCGGATCATTCTTTACAAAGTTCAAGGGACAGATTTCTATCTCCAACCAATCTTGAATTACCCCCCGCCCCCACCCTCCCGTGCCGTGCCACCGTCGATCCGATAAACCCGGCGCAGTTGACGCGCCACCGCCGAAGGTAGAAACCATTGCGTAGCTGCCGGCGATTTTAGGACCGGCGTACAAGTCTACTGCAAAGCGATCCGAACGCCCGTAATGTGCTTCATCGACGAAGGTCGCGAGATTGGGACTGTTTGCAACCGATTTCATCAAAGAGGGAATCAAGCTATGCAGTGCCATACATTGTATTCTGGGTGGACATATCTAAGAAGTGGAGCTACTGCAAACGTCCCTCTGATCGAAGATGGTTGATTCACTATACGCTGGTTAACTCCGTAGTATATTGCTGTCGAAACAAGATGGTGGCTCAGCGGGATGCTCGGATTTCACTGATATGGTTGCCTGAACCACAAGCAGGGGCTACGTGCAATCTTTCATGGAATTGAACACGCAGAAAAAAAAAACCTCACTGTTACTTCCTTAAAGTAACAGTGAGGTTTTTTTTCTTAGCTTTCTCTTTTAGACGCTTGGTGGTGTCATGTCACGCAAACACCATTCCAGTGCGTTCCACTTTTCGGAGTACTGGGGCTCGGTACTATCTTCTATGTGGCCTGCGTAGGCTGTCCACTGTGCTGTCTATAACTGAGACACAGCCAAAGATACGTTAAATACGTCGTGAACCACTCATCGGCCTACGTGAGAAAGACGTAACCTGCGGAAAGCAGACACTATAATTCATACCTCAGCTGAATCTCGTGGTCGTGCGTGACAAGGAGAGTTTAGAAGCGGAGCGAGGTTCGCCATTTTCTCGGGCGCACCCTCGTTTCATACAGAGGCCTGGGCTGACTGTTTTTGCAGCTGCCGCAGCTTTTTTTTTTTTTGGTGTCGTACAGCAGATGACATGCTATTGGTTGATAGCTGACGTAAATCAAAAAGAGCCTTTGGATCGGATGCGCTTTTTGCCGTGGAGTGTCACCACGTGTTGGCACAGTGCTCTATGCATAGCCTGAGACAGATGTTGAGAAAAGGAAAAAAAAAAGCAACTTCTGCAGCCCTAACTGGGAGCACTCCATAGTCTGCTAATATTACACAGTAGCAACACCAGCGCGTGTAGGAGTCATAAGACGGGAGAGTGATCGAGTATTCTGATGCGCGCGCAACGTCATGACATGCGCTGACGTAACTTCCTCTTCTCGCAGCATTCCTCCTTGTGCAACTTCCAGCACACTCATCGGGACGAGGAAAGAGAGCAGGCTCTTAAAGCGTGTGACTGATCTCTGTGATTCTGCCAGTTCCTGTTGAATTTGAGAAGTTTTTGTGGCAATCGATAAATTAGACAATACGCAAGTATACGTTGCTCATTTAATGACTACTTGTAGAAGTGGTTCAAGACGCCTTTATTGATGGTGAGGTTAATGATAGTGTTAGCCTAGTAAAAGAAATAGTCAATAAGAGGGAATACAACGAATATCCGGAGGACACGACACACTGCTTCCAGCCCACGAGGCTTCGCGCACACAAACTTGGCGCGCCAAGTGGAAGGAGGTGCGCCACCCTGGCCCTTTCAAAACACGGCGCCAATTTCAAGCTCGAGCAGTTTCCGTACCAGCGACGACATATCTTCGCCCAATGAACATCGCTGCAACGGCGGTAACAGAACGGATGCGGAAGAACCACGTAAAAGCAAGAAAAGGAAACGACTAAGTTAGAGTCGGTGGAGGCGGGACAGGTACTGCGGGGAAGCCCGCGGGGAGGGATGCAACGATGGCTCCTATCGCGGAAGAAACAATCACTGCGTCATGACACACGAATCGAATCGAATTTCCCGCGCGTAACTAGCTGACAAGTTCGCGCTCGCCGCGCGCCCGTAGACGAAAGCAAAGCGCGCCATCGAGCAAAGCGAACGAAGCTGAAGAAGTTTTGCCGACTGCGCGGAAAGCCGCTAATGAAATCGCCGGAACGCCGTGGAAAACACCGGTCGTCGGGAGAAAAGCAGCGTGGGTGCTCTTTCTGGCAAGGGAGTGGCCGTGCTTCGTTTATCGTGATCAGTGTGAGTGAGGCTTGGCTTCCGCCACCGCAGTTAAAAAATTGGCAAAGCTTGTACTAAGCCGCGCAAGCGTTCAAACAACAAAACTGGGTTATCCTGAAGTTTAATCAGGTTGCTTCTAGGCCCTAGTTAAGTGATGCAGGTTGTTGCTAGGTGGTTGCTAAGCTTTAGCTCGCTGATGTTAAATAGTTTCTTCGTTGTGTCTCAGCGACGAGGTTTTCGGGTCAAACCACAGAGAGACAGAGAGAAGACATGAGTAAATCGTCGTGTGTGTCGGCCGTCCATCGCTTCGGGATTTCCTAGCACCAACCACTGCCTTTCCCGTTTCCTAGGGTTCTCTTGTAGTACGTACTCGGTGTCTTCAGCTCGCCGCCGTTGCTTCGCAGCCGTTCGTTGGACTGATTGTTGGCTCCTTCATTTTAGTGGATAGTAGTGGTACTTGCCCTATTTCTGTGGCACATAGCTTTTTATGATTAGGATAGTTCTTGAGCACAGGGTGAACAAGGCACCATTTCCTAAACATGCAGCTTAGCTGTACGCAGTCCATTCTTCAGTTTCCAAAGACGACATGAAGTCGAAAGGCATCTTCTTTTTCATTTCTCTGTCGACCTATCATTCTTCCCTGGTTGGTCCATTTTAGACTAAGCAATCAGGCTACGCGATGACGTGACCAATTGATTTGTGACGTTATGTGGGGATGTCTTCCAAATATGACGATCTTTTGCAGCACTCGCGTTGACACCGATGGTCAAGTGTCGCGTTTGTGGAGGAACCTAAGGCGTTTGCTTTGATGTAACAATTTTGTTAAATTTACGTCTCAGAACTGCGATATGACCGTGGAGGAATGCGAAAACTTTGATCACCTGGGATTCTTTCACGTGCACTTTAGGCACGCCGGCTTCTAGCATTTCGCCTCCATAAAAATTCTGTCGCTGCGGCCTTGACTTTCCGGCATAAAACAATTTCGTATTAATAAAAAAAGAAGGGTCCGAGCAAATACTGTTCGTATTTCTTATGTCTTGTTTTACGGTCGTTTTCGCGCCCGACTGCTTGTAGAAAAGTTAAGGTCAATGCGTCCTTCACTTGCTATTTGTGCAAGTGTACTTAGCTAAGGTAACGCCTCAATAGTGGAACCACTGAAGGAAAATTGCAATACTGGTTGATAGCCGCATGCATGTTGATGGTCAAGACATTCTTATGGGGTTGACTTGCACATTATTTATTTCTTTTCGTCTCTGAGACTCGAGTTTTCTCGAGATGGTCTGCCGATTCAGGTGTCTCTGATTGTCCTATGGCGTAAATTGCACAAATAGGACAAGTCGCTCGAAATTCTTGGTCTAAATCGAGTCAATGTCAATTTCACTGAGTGCTTATGACTGGAGTATGACTAAACTGATTTTTTTTTAGATTGCGACAGATTTCTTTTCGCGGTCCAACATTTGAAGTAGTCGTCTCCGTGTGAATTGCGAAACTGTTTGGAGGCGATGTGCATTGTAATGTACGTGGCATTCGTTGAAGCTACCTTCGCTTCACAGTAGATGTAGTGGAAGGACCCAGAAACCTTCGTTTTTTTTTTTGTTTACGACTGTACACAGGTGGGAACTCATCACAATCGTCACTGCATACTGAACAAAATTTGGTACTTTCGCAGTCAGCGTCGCCAAGTTCGCTGTCCCGTTTTCTCGCAGAAAGGAGAAGGGCACCGACGTTGGAAGTGGCAAGGGGGAAGGGTGCGTAGCGCAGTCTACGTCCAGTTCAACCCAATAAAGTAGCAATGGCTACGCAAGTAACATGAAAAAAATGAGAAAAACTGTCACCCGGTATACAAAGCGCAGTGCTTGAGCTTTCAGACCATATGACACATACCCCAACTACCAGATTGGCCCAGAATTTGTAGCTTTAAATATTGTAGATAATTTAAAGCAGGTTGAATGATAGAACTAATAAATGTATAAAAGGAGAATGCTAAGTAATATATCCAATCATTGATTTTTACTGTGATATTGTGCTAGTAGACCAGACTGCCAAATTAATTTGACCATGACAAGCTTTATCATTTGCCGGATTGTAACGTTTTATTTTTAAATTACTTATGGAATATTTTTTGCAGTAAGATTACAAAGGAGTGCATGTGAAGAGGCACACTTTATCGTCTCCTTCGTTCGCCTGAAACTGTGCGTATTGTGAGTGGGGTAATTGCGTTGTTTAAAAAGTTCAATGAAAAATTCCACGAGTTCTCACGACGCTGCATCCTTGACGTTCATGTCAACCAGCACACCGCCTGTTCGAAACTGAATTCGGGGGTCACATTTTTCGTCACTCGTAACTTTTGGTCTAAATCGAGTCAATGTCAATTTTACGTAATGCTTATGACAGAAGTATGACTAAAGTGATTTATTAGATTTCATTCCGGCGTTCAACACTTGCGATATGCATTGTGATGTACGTGGCGTTCGAGAAAAATGTAAAGGCTAAATTACTTTCAATGCCTTTTCATGGGAATATTCGGGTCAGCAAGCCACAGTATTTGCCAAGAGAAGTCAAGTAATTCATATTTTCCACACGTGATGTGACGTTTATCAAAGTTCAGGCGTCGAGCGCTCATAATGAAAAACAATAGCAAATGGGATAACATTCTTCATTCTTTTATGAACGTGTGCGCTTGAGTAGCGCTTAAAGTGCAAATCACCTTGTGACATGAAATTTTCCAACGGACGCGATTAATTTAGGCCACTGCAGCCAAGGCGAACGAAGTGCCTTGAAAGCGTGCCACGAGTGCGTTAATTCGCAATTTTTGTTTAGCTTTATCTGCACATTGACCTCGGCACAGCCGAAGCTACGTGTAAGCGAGAAAAGGAGATGCGGTTTGCAAAATTTTCTTTCGAATGGTTCCACAAGTGTAGAAGAAAGGAAACACACACACACACACACACACACACACACACACACACACACACACACACACACACACACACACACACACACACACACACACACACACACACGCACACGCACACACGCACACGCACACGCGCACAGGCAGAGCGTTTTGGCTACAATCGTTCACAGATGCCGGTCGACACAAAAAGCAGAGTAGCACATGCAAGTTCTTCGTCTGTGAAGTAGCATCTTGACGACGATGAAAAATTCTTTCCTCCGTCAGGGATCTGTTAGCTAATTTGTTGAGCGCGTTGCAAAAGATGTAGTCTATGTGCACTATACTGTCGGCACTCACAAAATGTATGTCCAATAGTTTGTTCGTTGCCACAGTGTTCACAGGCGGTGGTGTTGAATATCTCAATGCGGAAAGCATGTAGGGGTTGGTGAACGCAACGCCCAAACACTGTCTACACAAAAGGGTCGCGTCTGCCCGGCGAAGCCTCGGCGGGACTTCTTCGGGACTTAACGTATCGCGTCAAACTAGTGCGGTATAGGGCATGGTTGAAGTGCGGCTAATTCACAAGGAGTTTATTTTCAAAGGTTAAAAATGGGTCTCCACAAACAGCGAAACTTGCAGCGAACATTATAAAAACACCCTCAAGAAATGCGCATACTTGCTTTCAGTGCTTTAAATGTCTTTTAGATGATTCTCAAAGGCCATTGATGTAACGTTTCTTTACTCGGACATGTATGTAAAAAAATATTTAAGTTCGTCCGCTGTTGTGGTAATGCTGCCCGGCTGCTGAACCAAACGTCGTGGGTCAGCATTGATAATATAGCCAGTTAGTGATTGTGTGAATATTGTCTCAGCATGTTCATATTAGCGTTACAGATTAGGGGACGAGTCCGCTAGTGGATAATACATATCAACTCTTTTCTTCAGTTGCTCTGGCCTTACGTACTCCTATATACGCCTGCCGTGGTCGTGTCGACGTCTTTTGTTTCGTCATCAGCTTCGATATTGAAGACAAAAACGAGGCAGCCCTGGCGGACAACTTACTTCTTTTGCGAAGAATCGTAAGCGCCCGAGCGTGATCTAGCCGTACGATTGACTGTTTCCGGTTGACCGCCAGAACCTGCCAGGTTCGTACTTCCGGCGGCGTCAGAGAGGACGTCGTGACAGGTAGCACGCCCGAAAAACATTGGAAAGCTCATTTCCGCCTCGGCCCTCACTTTGTTCCGGCGGGAAAGAAAAGTTAGTGCCAATGGGAGAAGCTGCAACTGCCGAGAACTAGGTCGGTTTGTTTGTTGTGAATTTTTGTTTTTCATACCTTCTGTATAGGTCCTATTCTATTCATACCTTGCCCAATGTCTTGGTGTGACCGGCACTTGTTTTTGTTTCTTCTGCCCTCGACTGGCTGTACCGTTGCTGCTTTATTAAGACTTAGTTTGCAATGGTGTGCTGGATTGATTAAGTAAAAGAATAGTAGAGAAACAAACAAGGAAAGACAGGGCAACTAACACACGTACTCACACAGCAACGCTCACTACGAATACCCCGAAGGTTTCAAAGTACGAACTGTTACAGGGTGCGACTAAACCAATACTGTCTTAGATGCGTAGCTACAGGGTCTCGTTCTGGCATACTTCATGTCTTCAGGCAGTTTGAGAGAAATTATTTGTCAGCTGTCAGCTAGGGATGCCAACTAGCAAAAGAGTGTGTTCAATACTCGTAGTAATGGCAGCAGGCAGTGCTGAGTGATGCTTCTACGTTTAAACGCCAATATATACGCTACAAAGTGGTTCGAGGAATGACCGCCACCATAGCTCAGTGCTAGAGCATTGGAAGCGTTATTCGGAGGTCGCAGGTTTGGGTCCTACCTTCGGCAAGTTATCTTTTCACCCACTTTTCTTTCTTCAAACCTACATTACAATTACTTTTAATACCATTCTCTATACTTTGCTTGGCATGAT